>NC_084596.1:44153492-44238492 GCF_033807715.1 Cololabis saira | reverse complement strand
TCATGTCACTCTTTAAACATTTCCTACAGCTACAGTACACAGCCAGTCACTGGTAACATCTTGAATATTTCTGCCCTGTGACTAATGTGAATATAAATGAAAGGTTTTCTGTCATTGGTGGTTCCTCAGCTATGCTCCCGAAGGGACACCGAAGACACCACCCAGCTCAGCCTTCTCAGGCCACGTTTACACAGAGCCGGTGTTGAAGAATAATATAAAATCCAGTTCAGAAGTCCGCTGTGGTGTAGTGAGTTTTATTCAGTAAGCCGGCGGTGAGCAGACCTACGCAGAGCGTGTCTGGGTTGGTGTGCTGACCACGAATGATTTGAAATCATGACTTTTATACAGTAAGTTCAAAGCACAAAAGGCAGGAATAAACAAGCCAAGTGAGAGACAAAAAGCAATTTACAGTCAGATGTGATCTGTGGCTAAATGAGTTGGTATTAACAGGAACTTCGTCATATGGCATTCCCGTGGTTTCAAGTCTGTGTTTGAGGCCAGTTCAAAGCTGTGAGCCCTGCAGGATGTAGGAAGCTGGAGTTTCACGTCACAATGGTGATGCAGTGCCTCAACACCGGGTATTTACAAAAACTGATATTTCCCCCCCTACGTTTCGAAAAATACCATCATTTACACGAACCTGCATAAATAGCTGTTAAGGTGCTATGAGCAGCCAAACCTACAGGGGCCAGTGTAACGAGAAGATAAAGTCATGCTAGCCAATCAGAATCCTGGAAAAAAACATCAACAAATGACACAAGTAACTTCCAGTAACTTCCATGATGGAACGAGAGTCTTTGGTTTGGAGTGACAGAGAAGTGGAGTTACTTTTAAGTGTTGCGTTAGAATATAAAACAAATAAAATACAAGAAAATATTGACGGTGGTCAAACAAATTGTAAACACAGGTGGCACTTATGACGCTGGTGACGTTTCTGTCACATAATGTGACGTTCTGAAGCCTAAATGTCCGTTTCCCTCCGTTTACAAGCAAACGTGAAGACCGAGTTTTTGCAAATCTCCACTTTGGCCGGAGTTTTCAGAAATGATGGTTTTTGGAGACTTTGAGCTTCGTTTTCGTGTAAACGAACGGCCAAAACGCATGAAAACACCACCGTTTTTTGCTACGTGGAAACGGGGCCTCAGTGACTCTAATCTTAACGACAGCCCTGCGACGAGCCACCAATCAATACCTGGTTGTATCGCCCGGTTTTTGCCTCATAGATTGATGGAGAACTTCCAGACAGGCTTAAAAACCAGGGTCTTCTCTCGTCAGACTGCCAGTGTTTCACAGGCTTGGGGAGTCTTGCGAAACAACAGCAGGCAGCTCCTCCACCCAGGGGACGGAGCGATTGTAATGCTTTTAGGGTTTAATGCTTTCAGTGTATTTATAGATCTCTGAGGAACACTGAGTGCTCCCTCTCTCTCTCTCTCTCTCTCTCTCTCTACCTATTTTTCCTACCGTGCCAGTTCCCATCATGGCGTCATGTTCACAGCTTTTTTTATATCAATTTGCAAGGTGAGAAAACCAAAACAGGTACCACAGGCTGCATCCAAACACGAGCTCGCTCTCTGTAATTCATTTTTCTGACATTAACCCCTTCAGTGAGTATAAATGCATTAATGTCCATGAAACATATGTTTTCTAATAACTATAAAGTCTCTCATGTGCCATAGTTACAGTCTTGTTTTTCATGGGGTTCTGCTACATGTAAGGTTTTGTTTTAGCCCGATCATCTGATTCTTTTAGTTTGAGCTGCAACATTTCCACTAACATCTATGAATGTTTTTCTTCTTTTTGTGGTTCGGACATGTTCGGCTCTGTGTAAAAATGCAAGAAGAGGAGCCGCACCGCTCAGCTTAGGACTGAATCCTGTTTGTTCTGGGATATTCAGCTTTTCCAACTTTTCCTTCAGTGGAAGGGAAACATTGTGAGCCAGCACAAATCCAAGCAACCCGTTCTTGAAAACCCAAAACTTTCCATGTACATACGAGCAGAGCTGGGTAGAGTAGCCAAAAATTGTACTCAAGTAGAAGTAAAAAGTAGTCATCCGAATAATTACTTGAGTAAAAGTAAAAAAGTACTTGGTGAAAAAACTACTCAAGTACTGAGTAACTGTTGAGTAACGTCTGATTTATTTTTTTAACACAACCATTCAAACAGACAAAAGTACAAAATAATCATCTTCAGATAAATTAAATCAATAAAATAATAAAATAAATTAAAATTCATAAAAAATAGCTTAAATTAAAAAATAGCTCAAAATTTCAAGCCTTTGTACTTTTCTTTTTTAACCAGGCAGAACTAGAACTGTCAGTCTGTGTGAATGTGACAAAACATGCAAAAAAACATGCAAAAACAAACATTTGATGTCATGAAATTGACGCGTACGCGGATAAAAGGGATAAAAGAAAAGTAACAGCTCAACGTAGCCTAATGTAGCGGAGTAAGAGGAACAGTTTCTTCTTCACAAATCTACTCAAGTAAAAGTAAAAAGTATAGTGATTCAAAACTACTCCTAAAAGTACAAAATTTCCCAAAACTTACTCAAGTAAATGTAACGGAGTAAATGGAACTCGTTACCTCTGCATACGAGCCTATTGGATTTTCTGTGACTGACAGGGCAGCGGTGAACTCTGCCAGCCAAGTGTTACACGTAAAAAGTGTAATTAAAAGCCCTCACTTCAAGCTTCCAAAGTAAGATGAGACTCTGAAATAGTTTCTGGCTTTGATCCTGCACTCTGATGGAGGCCGTGCATCAGCCTGAGACGTGTCAAACCACCTTTCACAACCCCTTAATATGGATTTGACGAGTGGCAAAACGAGGCCGTCCAATTAACTCCCGGACTCTAAACGTGCACGTTTGTTAGTTTTCTGCTTGGCTGATACTAATTTTGTAGGAAAAAAGCACCGGCGATGCGAGACTCAAGGATCTGTGCACTTGCAAGGCAGTTTAGAGGTCCGTGGTGATCAATCTCCTGCGTGTTGAACTAGTTCTAAACTTGCACAGGTAAAAGGAAAGTGGATTTAAAAAAATGGATATGTGTGTGCCTGTGTCTAAATTTACATTGTATTTTCATAAATATGTAAAAAAATATATTTAAAAAAATGGTCCTAATTGTCTTTAACACAACATTAGTTCCTCCATCACAGGGGGAAGATGCTAATCGGGTCTGTCTGTCCGTCTCTGGGGGGGAAGGTGACATCCGCTGCTAATCCAGGACGCGAGAACACACATGGAGGCGCACGTCGAGCACTGGAAATCTGCAAAAAAAAAACAAGAAAAAAGAGAACAGACATGAAACTGTCCTAAACACGAGCAGCAACGGTCCCAAGTCTCGAGATCCAATCACTCTCGAGATCCAATCACTGGGGGGTTGGGGGTCCATTTTGACAATATTGGTTAAAGTACTACTGTAATTTAATTCAATTCAATTCAATTTTATTTGTAGAGCGTCTAATACAACAGATGTTGTCTCTAGACGCTTTCCAAAGACCCAGAACATAAACCCCCGAACAATTATTACATAAACAATGGCAGGTCCCCTAGTGGGAGAAAAGCCTTAAGCCAAACAGTGGCAAGAAAAACCCTTGAGTAGGACCAGGCTCATAAGGGGGGACCCTCCTGCCGAAGGCCAGACTGGGGGGGTCGGGGACGTCAGCAGCACACAGCAGACATCCACGCAGGCAGGTGGAAGCAGCAACGGGATTACCGGGGGGGGACCACAGGCCAGCACGCAGCTCCCGAAGCTCCGGCCTGCAAGCATGCACAAAAGAGAAAAAAGGGGGCCAGCACAAGAAACTACAGGAACGATGGACCAGAATGATGGCTATGATATACTTATAATAAATAAAAATGGAAATGGAGATGAGAGGAAGAGGAGAAGAAGGGTGAGAGGCACCGCCCAGTGGACTACTGACTCTAACACACTAGAGTTTACACTAACTAGAGATTTACCAACACCAGCTAGAGGTTTAAACACACGCTTTTATCCAAAGCGACTTACATCAGAAAGAACAAACACACCATCTGTGGAGCAATTATGGTTAAGGGCCTTGCTCAGGCGCCCAAGGTGGTTTGTCTTGGTTGCCAGGGCTTGAACCTGGGATCCTTTAGACTCAAGACCACCTCTGTAGCCACTAGACTACCACGCCCCTCCACTAGATCACCACGCCCCTAAACTAGTATGAATGGGTGAATTCTCCATGCATCAGTGATGGCTGACCCAAGGGAGCATGCCTCTAACCACGGCAGCCCATAACCTCCAACAGTCCGTCACAGCGAGGTGGACCTCCTGCTGCAGCGGCAGGGCTGCAGCGGCAGGGCTGCAGCGGCAGGGCTGCAGCGGCAGGGCTGCAGCGGCAGGGCTGCAGCGGCAGGGCTGCAGCGGCAGGGCTGCGTGTGCTGATACGTTGTCAACGTTTGTATTGCCATTGTCAAAATTGGGTAACACTTTGTTTTTTTTTCACAAACTCTTGTCGAGCTCCGAAAACCCCAAAACATGATTTTGAGCCTCCGAGGCCCAAAATTGGACCTCCACCGATTTTTTTGAAACTCGGTACCCTGAAAGGTGAGACTACAGGGGTGATAAGTCTGAAATATAAAGTCTGAAAAATGTTCTTTTCTGGACTTAACACCCTCCCAAAGATCAATGTTAAGTTATTGCCATTGTCAAAATGAATGTTCCGTGACCCCTAGCCAATTAAGCCTTTTTGAGGTCTTTGAGATGTGAATTTTGACACCAAAATCGTACAGTGGGATGTCCTCAATGTACTTAACGAAACAAATCCAGTCTCGAGAGCTTACGAGGCCTTGATATTTACACTGATTGTACAACATCGTGTGACCTTTAAAACAGTGCCAGGCCCATGCTTCTACGACCCTCCTGGGGCCACTTCATCACACTTTTCTTTTCTGTATTAACGCTGACATCAGATAAGTGGAAACCAACCTACGGTGAACCCTCGTAATGGCGTGGCTGGTTTCACGGGGTTGCCGCTGATAACGGTCTGGGTCGTAGGGCTGGGGATCTATTCAAATGTCAAGAATCGATTCGATTCGATTCGATTCGATTCGATTCCGATTCTTAAGATTCAGAATCGATTATCAAGATTTGATTCGATCCGATTCAATTCGATTCCGATATTGATTTGGGTTAGTGTTATTAAAACTGTTTTTTCAGCTGTTGCCTGAATTATGACTGTAGTTCTGCAACATATTAATACTAGTGCTATATTGAGATTCAACAGCAAGTATTGCAGCTAATGATGCTGTAAGGACCAATCAGCTCCCAGAATGCTGATAGAACTGCTTTCAGAAACATCATGGGTCAGAATTACCAAACAGATCCAGGGAGGAAACAGAGACGGATGAAATCGCTTTTATTTTTTCCCATTTTTGAGAAATGGGTTTTTAGCATTTTATGCAAACGTAACCCCAAGACAGTATATAAAGTAATGCAATATAGACAATTTATGCAATTATAACTGAAAACTCTAATGTTTTCATACCTTTAAACATATTTAAAGGCAAAAGCATGGCACCAGTTATGCTCATGTCCAACAAAACATTCACTTTTTTGGGCATAAACAAAAAAAAAAGTTGTAATGTAATGATGAAAAAAAAAAGATCTTTCGACATACAAATCGATTTTTAGGAATTAATATGAGAATCAATTTAGAATCGGAAAATAGATTTTTTTCAACACAGGCCTACTGGGTCGTCAGTTTTATCTTTGAGCCGTAGCGGACTGAGCCCGTTTCTCCAAATGAAGATCTAGGGTACCAATTCGTTTGACAATACTACATGTTTCCACTGAGTGATGCTCCATGCCACAGGCCCCGGTACCCAGAATAGCAGACGCCGCTCCTGCACAAGCCTCACATACTGTGATGTTTGTATATGTAGCTCCACATTGCTGTGTGGAATCAACCTTTGCCAACGTAGAAGTGTGTACTTTACGTACACACTTGTGTCACTTCTGACTGCAGAAATAATGAAGTTAAATCTCCAGGATGTAAGACTGATATACATTCATGAAAGATCATAGCGCCATCATAACTCCGGGGCTTGCTTGTCTTCCCCGGTTCAACACCGACGGACTGATTTATCGTGTCTGTTTAATCAGCACACCATTTACATTTCAGCTCAGACATTTATATTCTCTGCAGACCATCACTCTCGCTTGATGCCACCCATTTTGGAGCTCTGGGGCAGTTTGTCAGCGCAGAAAAACAACTGATGTCTGCAGGGGCTCAGCAGGGACCTTTGGCTGCTGTGCAGAGAGAAGAATACCTTCTCCAAAATGTTACGGTTACAAAGGAAGCATCTCTGAATGACCACAGCGACACTCCATGCTAGATTTATGTTCTTTAATCAGGAATAGTGACACTCGTAGTCATTTACCGCCATACTTTTTAAGACTGAACTCTGAACTCATAAGCTATACCTCAAACTGTGCAATACTCTTTCATCCATTCATGTGCAATATTCTTTCACTCATTTATGTGCAATATTCTTTCATCCATTCATTTTTATAGTATATATATATTTATATTGTCTGTCTCTTATTTTTTTTATTTTTTATTTATTTTTTTCCACAATATCTTTATTTGAGTTTTATAGCAGCACAAGATAATCACAGTACCAACAATCATGACATGTATAGCCTAGCCATGGCTGTATGTCATTTCTTATAGATTAGCTGCCAAATATAGCAGAAACACAGCTTAAAACAAAACAATCACAATAGAAACACAGAATGAACAATATGCTTCTCTTCTTATTAGACAGATTATGAACACAATGTAATGTATTGTGAAATAATAGAACAATGTGGTTTTCGTCCCGGTCGTGGAACACTGGACCAGCTCTATACCCTCCGCAGGGTGCTCGAGGGTTCATGGGAATTTGCCCAACCAGTCTACATGTGTTTTGTGGATCTGGAGAAGGCATTTGACCGTGTCCCTCGTGTCATTCTGTGGGGGGTGCTGAGTGAGTATGGAGTCCGGGGCCCTCTACTAAGGGCTGTCCAGTCTCTGTATGACCGGAGCAGGAGTCTGGTTCGCATTGCCGGCAGTAGATCAGACTTGTTCCCGGTGCATGTTGGACTCCGGCAGGGCTGCCCTTTGTCACCGGTCCTGTTCATAATTTTTATGGACAGGATTTCTAGGCGCAGCCAGGGGCCGGAGGGGATCCGGTTTGGGAACCTCAGGATTTCATCTCTGCTTTTTGCAGATGATGTTGTCCTGTTGGCTTCATCAGACCGGGACCTCCAGCATGTGCTGGGGCGGTTTGAGGCCGAGTGCGACGCGGCAGGGATGAGAATCAGCACCTCCAAGACCGAGGCCATGGTTCTCCATCGGGAAAGGGTGGCGTACCTTCTCCGGGTGGGTGGAGGAGTCCTGCCTCAGGTGGAGGAGTTCAAGTATCTCTGGGTCTTGTTCACGAGTGAGGGAACAATGGAGCGTGAGATTGACAGGCGGATCGGTGCAGCGTCCGCAGTTATGCGGTCGATGTACCGGACCGTCGTGGTGAAGAAGGAGCTGAGTCGAAAGGCGAAGCTCTCGATTTACCGGTCAATCTACGCACCTACCCTCACCTATGGTCATGAACTTTGGGTAGTGACCGAAAGGACAAGATCGTGGATACAAGCGGCCGAGATGAGTTTCCTCCGCAGGGTGGCTGGACACTCCCTTTGAGATAGGGTGAGGAGTTCGGTCACACGGGAGGAGCTCGGAGTCGAGCCGCTACTCCTCCACATTGAGAGGAGTCAGCTGAGGTGGCTTGGACATCTGTATCGGATCCTCCTGGATCCTCCTTAGGGAGGTGTTCCAGGCATGTCCCTCCTCCCAAGGGAGGTGTTCCAGGCATGTCCCTCCTCCCTAGGGAGGTGTTCCAGGCATGTCCCTCCTCCCTAGGGAGGTGTTCCAGGCATGTCCCTCCTCCCTAGGGAGGAGTTCCAGGCATGTCCCTCCTCCCTAGGGAGGTGTTCCAGGCATGTCCCACCGGGAGGAGACCCCGGGGAAGACCCAGGACACGCTGGAGAGACTATGTCTCTCGGCTGGCCTGGGAACGCCTCGGACTCCCCCCGGAAGAGCTGGAGGAACAGATGGAGGAAGAGCTGGAGGAAGAGATGGAGGAGGAGCTGGAGGAAGAGATGGAGGAAGAGCTGGAGGAAGAGCTGGAGGAAGAGCTGGAGGAAGAGCTGGAGGAAGAGCTGGAGGAAGAGCTGGAGGAAGAGATGGAGGAAGAGCTGGAGGAAGAGCTGGAGGAAGAGCTGGAGGAAGAGCTGGAGGAAGAGCTGGAGGAAGAGCCGGAGGAAGTGTCTGGGGTGAAGGAAGTCTGGGCATCCCTGTTGAGACTGCTGCCCCCGCGACCCGGGAATGGATAAGCAGCGGACGATGCATGGATGGATGGAAATAATAGTAATGATAATGGTAAGCTACGGGCTTAAAAGTAACAGAAAAAAAATATAAAGGTTAATAATAATAACTGTAATAGCGAAAAAAGACATTAACATTCACAATTTTGGAAATTGCCATACCCACAGTTAGTCATCAGTTTGGTTTTCTGTTAAGTCTGAGTTCTTGACATATTCAATAAAGGGCTTCCATATTCCTTCAAATACATGCTGTTTGGCTTTCAGAATATAAGTCATTCTTTCCAACGGTAGGCTTGATAACATTTGTTTTAACCATTGACTGGTACTTGGTTGATGGGTTCTTTTCCATAGTAGTGCAATACATTTTTTGGAATTTAACAAGCTTAGATCTCTTATTTTGTTTTTACATAGCCTTTTACATGGGTGCACTTTTATGGAGCTGCTGCTTAATCTCATTATATTATTATAATGACAATAAAGGCTTTCTATTCTATTCTATTCTATTCTAAGATCCAGCGACTGACTGGCTCCTGGTTTGTAAGTACAGTCCTGCTGCTCTCCACAGCAGCCATTCCCAGGGAGATGCACTTTTTACCAAGCATGCAATGCACTTCATTATTGATGAAGATTCATGTGAAATTCATCACAGCTTTATTTAGTGCGAGTGCGTGCACCGACACGACCGTGTAGTTTGCCTGCTGGTCCCTGTGTTTAAGTGTATCCTTAGTCCAGATGGTCTGCAGGCCCGTGCAGCTCCCTCGGCTTCAAACGCGAGCCGGAATTCTACAACAGGCCTTCTTAAATTCTGCAAACAAATCTTAATTCTTAATTTAGATATTAATTAGTTTCTTGTTATTTGGCAATGCCGTGTGATTTCCCTTGATGCCACGTGTTTATAAGTGGGACGCCTGGCGCTTTGCGCTCCACGTAGAGGATCTAAGAGAAGCAATAACGTGACTCCAACAAGAGACCAAAGCCTGCAAGAGGCGCTGACGAACAGCATTGTCGCCATGACGGCAGGAACGCCGCTCACTCTAATGGCGCTTTTACACTAGAACCTACTCAGCTCGACTCAACTCGGCCAAGTTTCTTTTCCATAACAATTTAGCACCTGGAGCAGAAGTAGGAGGTTGGAGTGAAGCTGCTGTGACGTATTTGATTGTGTGATCTAAACGAAGAAGACACATGCAGGGTAACCCTAGCCCTAATCCTAGGTGTAAAAACCATTATGGCGCTTTTCCACTAGTTAGACCCTCCAGAAAAACGCGGGCAAAAATCCTTGATTCCGCGGACTAAAATCCTTGATTCCGCGGGCTAAAATCATTGATTTTGCGATTAAATGTGCGGGTTTTTTTATGTGCTTTTATGCGGTGAAATTGCGGAATATGCTGTAAGTTGCGGAATAGGGCGGAAAGTTGCAAAATATGCGAAATATGCAGGAAGTTGCGGATTCGGCGCTGAGCTCTTCCCTCTTAAATTCAGCGGGTCGTCTGATCTGAGGTCGTAAGAGAAAAAAAAGGAGAGCGCGGGTGGAGAGGAGAGACGCGACCGGCCCGGGGGCCGGCCGCCTCTCTCCTTTCCACCCGCGGCTCGGTGCTCGGGTGAATGCCGGGCGCACCGGTGCGACGAGGGGGACGAGACAGAGCTCTGTCACCACCCCCCCCCCCACGTGCGTCCGCCTCCGCCGGCCCTCGCAGGCGCAGTGGTACGCGGTCACGGATCCTGAGTCCACCGGCAGCCGCGCCCCCCGCGCAAGCGGGGGGACTCTCTTTTTCCTCTCACCCCCGCGGGTGAGAGCTGCTGTTTGGGGGGTGGCGGTTTCTGCGAGGGGTGCGGAGGTCCCCGGGCGGGTCCCGCACGTCGCGACCGGGCGTCCCGAAATGTCACTCACAACACTCCCCCCTTTTTCCAAACTTTATGCGAAAATGTCGGCGATGATGCGGTGAAATCAAGCGAGCCCCGCATAATTCGCATATTCAGCGCGGACATATGCAATATTAACCCCAGTAAAAGTGATTTTTCTGCACCAGACATTGAAATCCACGGAAGGTCTGTAAATCCACGGACAGCCGTGAAATCCGCGAAAAATTCTGCGATCACGGAATCGCGGATTCCTGGAGGGTCTAACTAGTACCTACTCAGCCCAACTCAACTCGCCCTCGTTTCTTTTCAATACCCAGATCAGAAGTAGGAGGTTGGAGAAGCTGCTGTGACGTATTTGATTGTGTATCTAAACAAAAAAGACAACAACACTAAATATGTAGAACCTGGAGGAGATGATAGATGTGCTGCTGGGTCTGTGGCTTGTGTTTGATATCAAGTAAAAAAATGGGAGTGAGAGAAACTTCAAGCGGCAACACTTTTTTTTTTTTGTTAGTTTGTCTCTGTGCTGCTGAAAAGTCAGCTGGAGCCGTGAGCAGCTATGAAGAGACAGAGCTCCTGGTAGATCTGGTCGTTCTTTATCTCCGTCTAGATCTTTTTAATTCTCTCCTCAGCACCAGGTTTATGAACATCTGACCCTCAGAGTTGGATCATGAAACAGACTTTTGCTGCCGTTGCTGGTTGAATAAAATGAACAAGAATCCGTCAGAGTCTCTTTCTCTGATTTCCTCCTCCTGACTCAGACGTCTGACTCCAACCCCCCGACCAATCGGTGGCCTGTAGTGTGATGATGTCAGATACAGCCGACTCAGCAGCTTAGAACCTCGGCAGAATAGTTACAGAAAAGTATCTACTCTGCACTTTAGACCCCTGGTGGGAAAGAACCAAACCGAGGTGAGGCGAGTCGGCCTGAGTGGGTTCTAGTGGAAAAGCACCATTAGTCTGGTTAGTCTCTGTGTTAACTCACCTGTGAAAAATTCAGATTGTTCCATCTTTATTGTTTTTTTCCTCGCTGTTGCCTGCCTGAACGCTCATCTGCAATAAAGATTTGAGAGGATTCTCTGTTACACATCCTAGTAGTCCTGCTGGTATGTGACACGGATCATCCTGATGTTAACTATATTACCGACTTTAAAATTCCAGGGAATCATGAAAGAATCATGCTGAAATCTACTGTGGGGCCAGAACTGCTGAAACCGTTGATGAATACATGAATAAAACCACCAATCAGTGAATAATAAAAGACCACAATCTGTCCCTTTGCTCTTATTCTAACTCATGAAGTCGCACTCTTAATCTTGAATGAGTACAAGTTTACTTTAAATTCAATTCAATTCAATTCAATTCAATTCAATTTTATTTATATAGCGTCTAATACAACAAAAGTTGTCTCTAGACGCTTTCCAGAGATCCAGAACATGAACATAAACATAAACATAAACATAAACCCCCGAGCAATTATTATATAAACAATGGCAGGTAAAAACTCCCCTAGTGGGAGAAAAACCTTAAGCCAAACAGTGGCAAGAAAAACTCCCCTTTAGGAGGGAAGAAACCTGGACCAGGACCTGGATCATAAGGGGGGACCCTCCTGCCGAAGGCCAGACTGGGGGGTCGGGGACGTCAGCAGTACACAGCAGGCAGGTGGAAGCAGCAGCGGGATGACCAGAGGTGGGGACCGCAGGCCAGCACGCAGCTCCCGAAGCTCCGGCCCAATCAGCAAGTCCCAGGTTGGGGTGCAGGGTCGGGGAAAGGTTGAAAAGGGCCAGGGACTTTCTGATTCTTCCTTCCTGTTTCCATTTTAAAAAGGAGGTATCCCTTGACAACTAGGAAGCAACTCATGGCGCTAGCACCTACTCGAAGTAGGAGGTTGGAGAAGCTGCTGTGACGTATTTGATTGTGTATCTAAAGGAAGAAGACAACAACACTAAAGATGTAGAACCTGGAGGAGATGATAGATGTGCTGCTGGGTCTGTGGCTTGTTTTCCATATCAAGTTAAAAAATGAGAGTGAGAGAAGCTTCAAGCAACAATGCTTTTTTTTTTTTTGTTTGTCTGTCTCGGCGCTGCTGAAAAGTCAGTTGGATCACCAAACAGACTTTTGCTGCCATTGCCTGTTGAATAAATTGAACAAGAATCCCTCAGAGTCTCTTTCTCTGATTTCCTCCTCCTGACTCAGACGTCTGACTCCAACCCCCCGACCAATCGGTGGCCTGTAGTGTGATGATGTCAGATACAGCCAACTCAGCAGCTTAGAACCTCGGTGGAATAGATACAGAAAAGGTATCTATTTTGAGTGGAAGTGGAAGTGAACGCGGGAGTGAACACGGGAACGCGGAATACCATTCAGATGGCAGCGGTGTGTGAGACCTGTTTCCCCACCCTGTCAAAACTAAGGGCGAGCCTGAACGCTGACCTCAAAGAAAAAGACAAAATCCTTATGGATTTCTCCACCGTCGCCACGACTCAGTCTAAATTTATCGCTCACCTGAAAGCATCCGGTACTGGTGGGGCCCCCCTTGTAGCCCCCTGTTACCATTTCCTCACCTGGATCCTCTGTGCCTAGCCATGTCTGCTCTGCACCGTGTGTCTGCACCGTGTGTCTGCGTGTGTGTCTGTGTGTAACTTGGGTGAATTGTTCTGTGCTTGTGTTTGTCTGTGTGTGCGGGGAGGGGGGAGGTGGGCAGGGCATTAAAACATTTTATGTTTATGTGTTTTATGAAAAGCACTTTGTGTTACATTTTTTTTGTATGAAAGGTGCTTTACAAATAAAGTTTGATTTGATTTGATTTGATTGGATTTGATTTGATCTGATCTACTCAGCACGTTAGACCCCTAGTGGAGAAGAACCAAACTGAGGCGAGTCGAGTCGGGCTGAGTAGGTACTAGTGGAAAAGCGCCAATAGAATATATTAGTTCTCCAGGAGTAATTTTACTTACAGTTTACTTTGGTTCTTGGGTCTTGATTTTTGTTTTATTGATCTGTTTTGGTGTTGCTAGTTCAGGGTTGGTTTCCTTGTCTTCATCATCCTCTTCTGTATGGAGTGAGTGTTTGCTCCTCGTACCTCGGCCAGACCTTCTTTCTCTCCTCAGTTTGCTGAACTTATTATTTAAGTTCTGTTATTTGTCAATTTTTGTTAGTTTGACGCCCTGTTTGGGTTTTGCACCTTTGTCCTGGTGACCTGCAGCACTGTGTCCATGACCTCCCTCAATATCTACCCTCATAGGAATCTTCATGCACCAGACGCGTCTTTTATTTGGCTTTCCTTCATGCCGGTTTCTCGCCTGTGGGGTTTTTAGATTTTTGGATAATATCCTGCTGCCGTTGAGTTCTTTTCTTTTTTGTGTTCTTCTTCTTAGTATTTAATAATCTTTATTTATCTATTCATTTCAACTCATTCCCATTCAGGCGTCGGGGCCTTAGCCTGGCCAGCCATAGCCATCTACTTTCCAAAAATTCTTTCCTATTAGATAAATGGATCAGTTGCTCATTTACAGTTCTTTTTCCCACCGCCATTATGTGCAGCTCGCTCGCTCGGTAGCTGGGCCTTCTGCGCGAGGCTAGTGTGACCGGCTGTGAATGCTTTGCAACGGTGGAGCGGCTACAGCAGCAGCACCCGCTGCTCTACGGGGACAATAACTGTAGAGCAACAGAAGTCAGAGTCTCCAATAAACACCAGTACAGTCTCCAAACACCAGAAACGAGTTGCTGAGTGTGTCGCTTATCGTTTTAACAAAGACAAAAGTCACTACGAGGATTTACAAACTCTCCAGATCAACTCGGAATGACGGAATGAAGCTACAAAACAAGATCGCTGATTCGCTCATTTCGCTGTCAATCAGAAAGGGATTCAGCCTCAGACAGATCATCCAATCATCAAGCACGCTCATCATCATCACGCTCACTGCCCCGTAGACCCACAGAGACGCTGAGTGGGACTGAGATGGGCGGGACAAAACCGAGCATTTATCCGATGACGGTGTTTTCGGCTGCAGTGGAACAACCCACCCCAGCTTCATAGACGCTGAGCTTCTGCTGTTACTGTGAAGCTGCAGGAATGAATGAGAAGAAAGTCACGTCTGTGACTGTGATAAGAAGCTGATTCTGAACTAAAGGTGAACGGGTTCTAGCGCATATATAGTCAATGAAATGTAAACACAACAGTACATATTTGACCACTTATTTTTTGACATTTTAGAGGAAGCTGAGCTTCCCTTGCAGTCTTAGAGGAATCGCCACTGGTGATGAATCCTAACAGAAGATGTCCTAGAGAAACTAGTCTATACCAAGCATCAACAATGTAACTTCCAGGTTGAGTCTCATGCGGAACCAAGATTTGCTGCAGTTCCTTGACTGGCCACTAGAGGCTGGCTGGAAAAGTCAGTCCATCTCCATCGACTCCAATGTTAAAATGTCCAACTTTAGAGCAGAATGGGGCATTATAAATTATAAAGCATTATATTTATTTCTAATATGATTGATTAACAGTCAGCTTAACCGATGGCGGGCATCACTTTCTTATCTGTAATCATCATTCCACCACACTTCGTGAAGCTATCAGCTGTTCGTACGAGCTCAGGGTCGGCTAAACGTAACAGTTATCTTTGATTTCGCGCCAGGAACATGTGAAACATTACATTAAACGTCTGATGGCAGCTCTGCAGATATTTCTGCAGGGATCCAGTGATGGAGCAGGTAGCCAGAGCAACATCCCGTACAAACAATAATGGGTTCAAGACTGCTCTTCATGATCCAGTGGCTACGTGAGCCAATGGCTCATCCATTGTTTTACACCGGTTATGTTCTAAACAACCAAGTTGGCTACAAAGTTGCTTCTTTCTAGTCAACAAAAGTGACGAAAGTACGGAAGATTATTTATTAGGGCCAGGCAGGAGAAAAATAAAAATAATATTTTAGAGGAGGAAGATTTTTTTTCATTATGCACTTCGAGAAAAAAGTCAAAATGTCTAGAAAAAAGTCAAAAAATCGAGAATACTGTAATGTTGAAATACAATTTGGAGAAAAAAGTTGAAATGTTGAGATTAATGTTGAAATACAATTTCAATAATAAAGTCGAATTTTTGCTGTTTTTCTCAACATTTCAACTTAATTCACGAAATTTCAACTTTTTTCTCAACATTTCGACTTTTTTCTCGACATTTCGACTTTTTTCTCAACATTTCGACTTTTTTCTCAACATTTCGACTTTTCTAGACATTGTATTTCAACATTAATCTCTACATTCTGACTTTTTTTCAACCTTTTGACTTTTTTCCCGAAATTGTACTTCAATATTAATCTCGAATTTTTTCTCGACATTTCGACTTTTTTCTCGAAGTGCATAATGAAAAAAAACTCTTCCTCCTCTAAAATATAATTTTTATTTTTCTCCTGCCTGGGCCTAATACTCTCCCGTACGAAAGCCATCCACCAGCGTTACTCAGCTGCACACCTTTTTGGAAGTCTTTTGTTGGTCCTGCTCTGGTCGTCATGCCGCCTACGTCTCATACCCTGCAGCGCCCAGAGCCAGCCGGAACCAGAATAGTTCGGATGGTTTCCCACGCTGGAGTCTTCCACCTACCTCACCATTCCTGACTAAACTCCCTGACTTGTGTCGGATTAGTAATGAATAAATGATATCCTTTGTGCCAAGTCATGCTCTTTATTGTAATATAAACTAACGCTTGCAGGATTAAAACATCTTTTTGTCCAATTTTTAGTTCTGATGTGCAGGATTTACAGAATCACATGAAACCAAGAGTTTTAATTACAAATATCATTTTACTCTCAGTCCAATTTACATTTAAAAAGTACAAGTATTTCTGTTATTTCACACTTGGTCCATTCTCCCCAGACATTGCCAGAATGGGGCTACTAGTGCATAAATTCCTCATCTTCAAGTCCCAAACATGTTTGCAGGTTTGAAACGTTGTTCTATCAAAAGAAAAGGAAAACTCAGATGTTTATAAGATTTTCCATCTTTCTGTTTTTGCCGTTTCTTCCAGTGCACTCCCATCGGTGGACACGGATTCGTGCTGGACAAGTACAAGTGCCAGTGCAGGAGGGGATTTTACCATCCCAGCAGGGTGGTGCTCAACGGCTTCAAAAGTAGGTTACAAATCCCTCGGCATCACAAAAATGCATTATGCAGTCAGATGTGACATCAAAACTCTTTGCAATTGCAAGAGTTTGGGGGGATTTATAAAAAGAGAAAAGAATGTAAAGCACCATCTTGGTGAAACCTAGGCGTCCTGACACAGATCTCTCTGCTCTGACTGTAGAAACGTCTGCTGTGGCAGTAAGTGGGGAGACAGGTGGCATTTGACTGATGGACTTGCTACATCATAGACACAGATCACATTCTGGTTTATTAATAAGCATTATAATTGAATATAATGCTCTCTATTTCACTATTTGCTCAACAACATTCAACATTTTCCTGTTACCATGCCGACCATTAACGTGGCTCACAGTACACGGCAGGTCCAGCGTTCCAAAGTCTTACACATTAGTGACTTTTTACTGCTTCATTCCAAAGGAGGGTTCATTAACATAATGCTTCGATTTTGTCTTTGTTTCTAAATGATTTTTTCTAAATGATACATTTCTAAATGTATCATTGTGAATACATGAGATGCATGTTTTTTTGTGTGTATTTTTTAGATAGATAGATAGATAGAATAGACCGAAAATGGAAAAAACTAAAACGGAATGTGGGAAAAACTAAAACTGATTTCATCCGTCTCTGTTTTCTCCCTGGATCTGTTTGGTAATTCTGACCCACGATGTTTCTGTTTCAGTTCTACCAGCATTCTGGGAGCTGATTGGTCCTTACAGCATCATTAGCTGCAATACTTGCTGTTGAATCTCAATATAATACTAGTATTACAGTAATATGTAGCATAACTACACAGTTACTGTATATAATTCATGCAACAGCACAAAAAACTGTTTTAATAACACTAACCCAAATCAATATCGGAATCAATTTGAATCGGATCGAATCAAGTCTTGATAATGGATTCTGAATCTTACAGTTTTTCTCAGTCGCTTTGGTACATTTCTCAGATCATCCTCGACATTTGCAAAACAGTATGTGCATTTCTCAAAACAGTTCGTACAAATAGCAAAACACCATGGATTACCTGCAAAAGCCAGTCTCTTGCTCAAAATCCTTAGTTCATCTCTCAAAATTAAAAATCTGTGTCAATGAACGTGTCAGTGCATCAGAATCACAAGTGCTTGTGTCATTGTGTATGGATAAGACAGTCAAATTGCTTAGTCATGTTCCCTGTGAAGTTGTCTTGCAGTCCTATGTGGAAAAAATATAGTAATGCAAAACACAAAATTGAGTAAGATAAAATGTCACTGTATATAGTATACTTACTGTATATTGTAAAATGAAAGTATAATACTGTCATATTGTATGAAGCATTACAGAAAGTATACAGTATTACAGTACAGTGCTTATTGTTAGATTACATACCTGTTCTGTCGATGAAAAGTCTGAACGATTGAGGACACAGTTGTTCTCCCAACATTTGGCTGCACCCTTCGACCAGCCTCTGCCTCGGCCATTGTAAGCCCATGATTGAGAACATGGTCTACAAGTGTAGCTCTTATCTCATCAGGAACGCACATATGTCCTCGGCCTCGAGGACATATATCTAGATAGATAGATAGATAGATAGATAGATAGATAGATAGATAGATAGATAGATAGATAGATAGATAGATAGATAGATAGATAGATAGATAGATAGATAGATAGATAGATAGATAGATAGATAGATAGATAGATAGATAGATAGATAGATAGATAGATAGATAGATAGATAGATAGATAGATAGATAGATAGGTAGATAGATAGATTCCACACCCAGCAGTTACTGAGCCACATCAAAGTTGGTCCTACCAAAGCTTTATGGTGCTCCACACTTAACTTGCTCCACACTTGTGTTCCGGTCAGGATGTGTGTGCCGTCGTGTTGACCACATACACCTGCTAATACAGTAGTATGTGCTAACGTGATGTTTTACCCCGCTCGTCGCCGTGTTACCTGAGCATCCGTTAGCAGCCTGCTTTGCATGGAGTCCGTGTTCTGAGAGCTGGACTGAAAGGGCTGCAGTGTCCTCGGGCAGAAGGCTCGGCCCCGATGAACAAGATAATCAGGCAACCGCAGCGGTTTTTCATTCCTGGCTCAAACAATACAGCATCCCAGAGAGGGCAATGTGCTAAGCTGGAGCTTTATCGTAATGCACTGAGATGAGGCCTGTTGTCAAAAAGGTTCACTGTGGGAAGGGACTCACTCCCAAACTCTCATGCAGACCTCCTCTTTGAAAACCACGGGGGCTCTGAGCGGGCGGCAGAGTACTAACCTGACCCCAGCGCAATCTCTCTGGGAGTTTTATCTGTAGTGCATCCTGGAAACACAGAGGTGCAGACAGATTGTATATTGTTCCAAAACAGCAGAAACTCAGTGACATAAAATGATGGAAGGTGAAAAAAAGAACATTCACTGCAGTTCTTGGAGGTACCTGTAGAAAACATACCCTGCATTTTACTGACAGTGTTTTGTATGGAACTAGAACAGTCTCAAAAGTGACAAATGCACACGCCGATCCACAAATGCACACGCCGATCCACAAATGCACACGCCGATCCACAAATGCACAGGACAAGATTCACAAATGCACAGACAGATTCACAAATGCACAGAACAATTCACACGTGCGTAGGACAAGATACACAAATGTATTTCTGATGCACACACAAATATAACCTGATTTACAAACGTTTTTTTGTCTGTGGGCTGCGCTGCCTTTGTGTGTGACTTTTGAGACTCTCCTGACGTCCCTCAATCCACAAATGCGTTTTTTAAACACGGAAGGATCTGCAACCAATCAGATATCTTCCTTTGTTTCAGCCAATCATATGAGCGCGCCCCACGTGGGGGACGATTTACTCGTAAACAAATCAGATTAAAGGGGCGGATACACCGGTCTTCTCTCTAACACGTGGCCGGTCTGGGGTTCAGTCAATGAGCTCGTCAGTAGCTTCAGTGCTTAAATGTTAAACGTTAAGGACAATATTGCTCTCATTAAGGTGAAGGTTATCTCTGGAAGGAAAAAGTCTCCATGGTGAACAGGAAGTTCTTTGTGTCAATAGGTAACTTTACATCTGAGCAGACAAGAATCACATGTGGAGAACAAAATAAACCACCTATCAAATTATCATAAACACTCTCAGCACAGACAAGTTCACCCAGGATGGATGTGGAGTGGTTGCTGTTTCTTTTCTTTTAATTTTAAATCTTACTCTTCTTTTGAATTGAAATTTCTTTTATTTCTCTTGTGATTTTATTATTTTCCCTGTGACTAGTCCATCAAAAATGTATGCAATAAAGCCAAATCCTATCACAAAGCCCATAAATGTACCACCCAGTCGTCCGTTCCTGCAGTGTATTGTGTAATCAATCGTTCATTTGTCTCAGACTATGCAACTTTTGTTATACCTTTTAATGTAATCCACACAAAACTGTAACACCAGTCTCGAAGGAGGCACACCCTGACGAGCAAAGGGGCGGGGTGATGTTGAGTGAACTCTGCCCTTTATGAACAGGGGCCTCATTTATAAAGCTCGCGTGCGCACAAAACAGGGCTTGAAAGATGTGCACGCCACCTTCTACGCAAAGGTTGGGATTTAAAAAAAAAAAAAACTAACAGAAAAAATTGCATATCTTTACGCCAACCCTGACCCTCGCGCACAAACATTTTGAAGATCTGGGGAACTGGTGACGCAGGTGGTGAGGTGGTGAAATGAAGCCAGATTCATGTCATACTGGTAATGTCTCACATATCAGACTTATAGATCCATGTACACCCAAGCCGGTGTTCTGCCGAGGTGTCCTACCTCGGCAGAAAATACTACTGTACGATCCCCGTTTCTTTTATCTCAGTTTCTTTTTTTTCAAAGGCTTTTTCATGCAAATAGACGATTTAACAGCAGGAAGTCAGAATGTGCTTCACATAGATCTATGTGCACGACGCTTCGGGGAAAGAAAAAAACCCGTCAGATCACGTTTCCACATAGGTACATGTTGATGTCTATGTGGAAGCGTGATCTGACGGGGTATTTTCATCTGTCAAATCATCCTACCTGCATTTATGTGCAAGTGCACATGCACACAGTTTTATAAATCAGGATTTTTTTGTGCGCATGCCATTTTCGGCTTTTGAGACTTTTAGTATGAATCCTACACACTCTTTTATAAATGAGGCCCCTGAACTGTAAGAAGACGTTTTAAAAGAAACTTTTGTACTTCTCAGCTGGTCTCGGAGTTGATTTTAGCTTTAATCAGCTTGTAACACATCTCTTACTGTCCTATGAATTTTAACAATATAGCCTTTGTTTTTACAAATTCTTTTAATGATACAATAACGTCACCCACATGTGCCAAAATAGAAAGAAACAGGCACTAAGATGGTATGCTCAGTTTATACTAAAGAACTTCTGTAGTTTACTAGAGATTATATCTCCTGTGTAGTATAAAGTCTAACTGGTTGTTTTTTGCTCATCAAAGTCTGTGGAGCTGAGGTTGGCATGTGATGACAGCATGGGGAATAACTGAACATTGTTTAGCTTTTGTCAAGGCTTTTCCCCTTGTATGTGTTATCTGCTCGTTGACTGATTTAAACTCATTGTTGAAGTATTTTATTATTCTCTTGTTAGCTTAACTGTATTTTGTAGTATCGGGGACAGAGACCTCTATAATCCACATTAAGTTTAATTACCAGTGATGTAAGTGATTAAACACATGGGATTACATTTATAAGAATAATTATTCAATGTGATGATGAGGTCAGTGTCATGATATTTTAGTCTCTTGTCTTTCATAATTACCTGTTTAGATTAAAGCTGTAATCTTGTTAATCACCCCCAAGGTCTTTTTAACTCATTGGACTGATGAGTTTAATCTCTCAAACTGATTAATTGAGCAATTATTAAGAAGTCATCGTGGGGCGGCTAAAATCAAATTAAATACTGTGACGTAACTTGAAAATACTCCAGCTTTCCCTGCAGTGTATGAGTACGGAAGAGTATCAGGGCCATGCAGGAGAAAAAATATTTGAGAGGGGAAGATATTTTTTATTGTGCACTTTGAGAAAAAAGTCGAAATGTCAAGAAAAAAGTAGAAATGTGGATATTAATGTTGAAATACAATGTCGAGAGAAAAAGTCGAAATGTCGAGATTAATGTTGAAATATAATTTCAAGAATAAAGTTGAAATGTTGACTTTTTCTCGACATTTCGACTTTTTTCTCGAAATTGTACTTCAACATTATTCTCGACATTTCGACTTTTTTCTCAAAGTGAATGATGAAAAAAAAATCTTCCTCCTCTAAAATATTATTTTTACTTTTTAGAATACATGATTAAAGTCCCCTTGCGTCCTCAGGTAAGGGGCTGGGCTTCTCCAGAGACGAGGCCGACTCGCCCAGCAAGTGCCTGCCGTGCCGCGACGGCTGCCCCTTCTGCCAGGACGACACGCCCTGCGTGGTGCACGAGGACGGCGCTCTGCGGCTCGCCGTGGCCTCCTTCCAAGGGCTGTGCATGATGCTGGACCTGGCCAGCATGGTGGTCGTGTACCACTTCAGGAGAAACAAGGTGAGGAGGGACAGGGGTCACTAATGGCGCTTTTCCACTAGTTCCTACTCAGCCCGACTCGACTCGGTTTGGTTCTTTCCCACCAGGGGTCTAACGTGCCGAGTAGATACTTTTCTGTAACTATTCTGTCGAGGTTCTAAGCTGCTGAGTCGGCTGTATCTGACATCATCACACTACAGGCCACCGATTGGTCGGGGGGTTGGAGTCAGACGTCTGAGTCAGGAGGAGGAAATCAGAGAAAGAGACTCTGACGGATTCTTGTTCATTTTATTCAACCAGCAACGGCAGCAAAAGTCTGTTTGGTGATCCAACTCTGAGGTGCAGATGTTCATAAACCTGGTGCTGAGGAGAGAATTAAAAAGGGATCTAGACGGAGATAAGGAACGACCAGATCTACCAGGATCTCTGTCTCTTCATAGCTGCTCACGGCTCCAGCTGACTTTTCAGCAGCGCAGAGACAAACTAACAAAAAAAAGAGTTGCCGCTTGAAGCTTCTCTCACTCATTTTATAACTTGATATCAAACATAAGTCACAGACCCAGCAGCGGCCGAGACCCGCCATTGCTGAAAATTAAAGAAACGCTGGAAATAAAAAGAAACGCAGCTGCAAATAAAAGAAACACTGCAAATATAAAGAAACGCAGCTGCAAATAAAATAAAAACGACGCAAATAAGAAAGCCACAACGGAAGTGAATTACCGGGGACTATTTTTGCTGATGCACCGGTGTTTTTTACGTGAGAGGAGAAGAAGAAGACGAAGAGGACGTAAGTGAAAAGGAAGAAATAAGAAGAGCGAGGAATAAGAAGAACAACGAACGAGAAAATAAGGTTTAGTGTTCAACGTCGCTACGTGTCATTTTTAATGTGCAACACCGGTGCATCAGCAAAAATAGTCCCCGGTAATTCACTTCCGTTGTGGCTTTTTTATTTGCATCGTTTTTTTTATTTTATTTGCAGCGGGGTTTCTTTATATTTGCAGCGTTTCTTTTATTTGCAGCGGCGTTTGTTTCTGTTTGCAGCGTTACTTTTATTTTCAGCAATCGCGGGTCTCGGCCACCGTACTTCAAAACAAACAAACAATCAAATAAGTCACAGCAGCTTCTCTCCAACCTCCTACTTCTGATCCAGGTGCTGGATTGTTATGGAAAAGAAACCAGGCCGAGTTGAGCCGAGCAGAGCTGAGTAGGTTCTAGTGGAAAAGCGCCAAAAGATGTCAAGTTCTTAATCCACAATCCAAATTCTGCCACGTAGTCCTTCCCCTCAGTCTTGTGCGCTCATGTTCTGGTGTCGGGGTAAAGGCCACAGGAAGGGAAGGTGCCAATTAGACCTATGAGACTGGAAAGCTGGCTTTGAAATAAAAAGAGGGGAAAAACAAACAAGTACTTTAACCGTAAATACAAATGAAAAAAGTGACAGTGACTGTTTGATGCTGCTTCAGTGATGAATGGTCCTCTTCATAAGTCCTAAAAAAAAATAAAAATGCTGGTTGTTTATTAATGTCTGAGTTATAATATTGACATTCAGGAAAGTTGAAATCTACTGTTGACATCGATCTGCTTTGCTGTCGACAAGCAAAAATCGATAATAAAAGCCCCCGGGAGCAATATAACCTCCGCCGAGGAACGCGTGTTTATCTCTGACAAAAACACATTGTGCCTTTTTTGTGAATGTAGAGCGCAACCTCTTATCAGCCAGCTGCAAGGCCGGGGGAGGAGGACGAGGTGGAGGGGGAGGACTGCACTAAAGACTTGGGATCGGCCCAAACTTGCATTTTGTCCTGTGAACTCTGCCGGAGCTGTGAAGAGACGTCTCTGCTCACGTCCTCGGTACTGGTCCGGTCCTGGTGCTGACTAGCTCAGCCACTTTAGATGAAGTCTGGAAGAGCAGTTTACACTTTTCTGTCCAGGCGTGTAGCCAGTACACTGCAAAAACTCAAAATCTTATCAGGAATATTTGTCTTATTTCTAGTTAAAATGTCTCATTTTTAGTCAAAAAATCTCATTACACTTAAAACAAGAGTCATTACCAGAAAAATTACTTGTTATTTGACAATTTTCACCTGTTTCAAGTAAATTTTCACTTGAAATAAGTAGAAAAAATCTGCCAGTGGAACAAGATTTATCTTCTTATTACAAGCAAAAAAATATTGTTCCACTGGTAGATTTTTCTACTTATTTTAAGTGAAAATCTACTTGAAACAGGTGAAAATTGTTGTTTTTTCCAGTGATGAGTCTTGTTTTAAGTGTAATGAGATTTTTTTTGGACTAAAAATTTGACATTTTAACTAGAAATAAGACAAATATTCTTTGATGGATTTTGAGTTTTTGCAGTGTAATGGACCTGAGTGGCACTGGTCCGCCCACATTACTCATGGCCCTCCCAGCCAACTTTGATCAAAATACATGTTTCACATAAGCATATTCTAAAAAATGATATGAGAAAAGGTATAAATATAAACATGATTTGTTGTTGACTTGTGTTCAGCCTTTATTTTTTTTCTTCTGATTATAACAGAACTTTTGAAACAAGTTGTAGGAGCCTCGGGACGTAATTGATTGCTCTGGTTCCGACAGACCTTTAGCCAGCAAGCTAGCCGGCGTTGCAGCTGACTTTATTGCCACAACAATGGCTAAACAGTTCATTAAAAAAACAAAACTTGAAGAAGACACGCCTCGGACTGATTCCTCCCAGCCCACTTCTTCATACCCCAGAGGAGGTTAGCCCCATGGACATGTCTCCTCCTCCTTACATGGAGCTGCTGTGATACGTCAACGTCGCCGCCATATTGGATGTTCAATGGATGTAAACTAATACAAGTAAATGGACTTATTTTCATAAAGCGTCTTTCTACCACCGCATTATCCGAGCTGGGTCGCGGGGGCAGCAGTCGGAGCAGGGATCCCCAGACTTCCCTCTCCCCGGACACTTCCTCCAGCTCTTCCGGGGGGACTCCAAGGTTATTCTTTTTTTGTCTTTTTTCTTTTTTTTCTTCTTTTTTTCTCTTTTTTTCTTCCTTTTTCCTCTCCTTTTTAATCTCGACATTTCGACTTTTTTCTCGACATTTTGACTTTTTTCTCAAAATTGTACTTCAACATTAATCTCGACATTTCGACTTTTTTCTCGACATTTCGACTTTTTTCTCAACATTTCGACTTTTTTCTCGACTTTTCGACTTTTTTCTCAACATTTCGACTTTTTTCTCAATATTTCACCTTTCGCCATTTGCCTTCATTCTAAGGTTGATACAAGACTTTTCATTTTTTGCGGCTCCAGACATATTTGTTTTTTGTGTTTTTGGTCCAATATGGCTCTTTCAACATTTTGGGTTGTCGACCCCTGATCTAGTGTAATTGGAAATGTCATGTTGTGGCTGCAAAATTCTTCCGCTTGATATGGAAGGAAATCATTTGAAAATAATATTTATGATTAAATATCCTAAGATGTGCGATCCCTCCTCAAGCCCTCACACTGCAAAGAGCCAAAAATCATTATAGCCTGTCCAAGAAGCCTTAGTGCTCATAAAACCTTGACGCTGGCTTTTGCGGGCTAAGGGAGTACAGCCAGTCTGACAAATTCACTTGCATTTGCTTCATTTTATTCTTTAAGGATACAAACCTTTTAAACATTTTAAATTCGCCAGCCATTGCTCCTTTTTACAGCGAAACCTCATCGACAGCAGCCAAAGAAAGGCACCTCTCCTAATCCATGCCGACATTAACACTGACCAAAACATTTATCTCTGCTGCTTAAGTTGGATCCTTACAATCCGTACAGATTTATAGCAAAGTTGTTGCACGTTACATATCCTGCCTTCACTGTTGCCAGCCGTCAGGCAGGGCCGAGTTCAAACCTTCCCAGGTTTAGCTATTTATAGACGTTTATGTTGCTGCCGGAGAATCTCCCACATTTCTTCAATTCACAAAAAATGTCCCCGGAGGCTTTTAAATCTCCATAACAAACATAAGATGCTCCTCTGGGGTTATGCGGGTAATTAAATGCAACCTAGAAAAGATCTGCTGTTTCACGGAAACAGAGGACGTGTCATTAATGTGTTGAACTGAAGATGGTTGCTATCCTTGAAACAAGGTTTTTTGTGTCATTTGCATTTGCCTTAAATTAAGTGGAAGAATTTAATTAATGATATCATATTTACAGTAACATTAATGTAGTAAACTGTTGTGAGCCTTAAGAACAAAGCTAATTAAAGAGAGTAAATAGAAACAAATGTAATCAGATCTGCTCTGAATCTACAAAAACAGCAGCAAAAACTATCTTCTGCTTTCACGCATAGTTTCATCACTGTCGATTGCAGTTATTTAACATCTGAATTACTTATTTTTTTTGCACGGAACCAGTTCACATCAACAGTAATCTCACAGCCCTTTACACAGGAAGCAAGCAACGTTGATGCAGTCCAGTTAGGTACAATCCAGTTTAGTCCAATTATATTCCAGTTTAAACTGACTCACTGTAAATTACGGAAGAGAGTTAGGGCCAGGTAGGAGAAAAATAAAAATAATATTTTAGAGGAGGAAGGTTTTTTTATATTATGCACTTCGAGAAAAAAGTCGAAATGTTGAGAAAAAAGTTGAAATGTCGAGAATAATGTTGAAGTACAATTTTGAGAAAAAAGTTGAAATGTTGAGAATTGCTTTAATTATGTTAGGTTGGTAACAACAAGGTTCAGAATACAAGAATTGTCTTTACGATATTGATTTGAAACACATATCAAGCATATGCAGTTGCATAACTTCAGAAACTTAATGTTCCACTCCAAGGATGTACAGTAAGTTAGTTAGTTAGTTACGGCTGCTGCTGCAGAGCTGTCAGTCTCTCTAACCGGATTTGATGGAGAGGAGACATTTACACTTTATTCACCAAATTGAATTTCAACATCATTCTCGACATTTCAACTTTTTTCTCGAAATTGTATTTCAACATTAATCTCGAAATTTCGACTTTTTTCTGTGCACAATAAAAAAACATCTTCCCCTCTCAAATATTTTTTCTCCTGCATGGCCCTAATACTCTTTCGTAGTAAATAGGTTATAATCCAGTTAATTCCAGTTGGGTCTAAGTTTAAAATGTATATAAAGTCGATTCATAAAAACAGATTGCATCAAATTTTCACTTTGGTGTAACACCCATCCTGAACAAGCACCACGCGACAGTGGAACGGAAAACTAACTAACAGCAAGAAACATTTAGCAAAACCAGGTTTAGAGAGGATTTCGGCCTCTCGTGGGAAGGAGATGACCATCAAACACGGAGAGATTAGTCCAGGGCAGACTACAGGCAGCAGACTGAAGAAAGAGAACAGTGCATCCCACCCACGAGCCTGGCTCACTACACTTATCATTATTACTAGGGCTGTCAAAACGCGTTAACTTAATGTCCTCTTAACGTCGACAATTTTTTTAACGTCCATTATCTCTTTTCTGGCGGTCGACGGCACCCGTAGCTTGAGGAAAAGTATGGCGGACTACTGTGTGAACTCTTTTGAAAAGCGAGGAAAGATGGAAGTTCACTTTCAAAAAGATGCCAGATGGTTCAAGTTACAAGTTATTTGCATGTACTGTCGATTTGAAATGAATTGCCATCGAAGTACGTCGAGTCTCAAGTACCTTCCCGTCGTTTGACAGCCCTAATTATTACTGATAAAGGCAGAGGAATAACTTAAAATGTGATGCATTTACAAATGCAGTTTGTAAAAGCAAGAAACCAAGAAACTACCTTGTAGAAAAGAAAAGAAATGTGACGAGATGCGTTAGGAGAAGAAGAAATGCAATGATGCTCGGTGAGCCAAGAGCAGCTTCGTAACTCAATCAAGAACAAGGAAGTGAATAAGGATGTGCCACAAAAGGCCTATACCTATACGCATTGTTGATTTTTCACTGTCCCAAAACTGTGACTATGAATAAACCCGATTTCTCCCATTCTCTCATTCACTGATGATTGCTTGTACTTCCTCTTGAACAGAGCATCCGAACATCTGGACTCATTCTGCTGGAAGCCATCTTGTTTGGGGCATTACTGCTCTACTTCCCAGTAAGTTTTCTTTTTCTTTCTTTCTGTCTTTTTTTGTTGTTATCTAGGTCTTCCCACTGTATTGGTAGTGGAACTCCACTGAGTCGGCTCAATTTGGGTTGGTATTGTATGGTTTGCACTTAGTCCTGACCCGGCTTTGTTCTCCACATCCAACCTCCAATCTGGTTAAGGAGGCTGACACCACCTCCACCTTTAAAACCAAACTGAAAAACCTTCTGGTTAGTAAAGACTATAGTTAGTGTTAGTAAACCTCTAGTTAGTGTTAGTAAACCTCTAGTTAGTGTTTAGTAAACCTCTAGTTAGTGTTTAGTAAACCTCTAGTTAGTGTTAGTAAACCTCTAGTTAGTGTTAGTAAACCTGTACTTAGTGTTAGTAAACCTCTAGTTAGTGTTAGTAAACCTGTAGTTAGTGTTTAGTAAACCTCTAGTTAGTGTTTAGTAAACCTCTAGTTAGTGTTAGTAAACCTCTAGTTAGTGTTAGTAAACCTGTAGTTAGTGTTTAGTAAACCTCTAGTTAGTGTTTAGTAAACCTCTAGTTAGTGTTAGTAAACCTCTAGTTAGTGTTAGTAAACCTCTAGTTAGTGTTTAGTAAACCTCTAGTTAGTGTTTAGTAAACCTCTAGTTAGTGTTAGTAAACCTCTAGTTAGTGTTAGTAAACCTCTAGTTAGTGTTAGTAAACCTCTAGTTAGTGTTTAGTAAACCTGTAGTTAGTGTTGGTAAACCTCTAGTTAGTTAGTAAACCTCTAGTTAGTGTTTAGTAAACCTCTAGTTAGTGTTTAGTAAACCTCTAGTTAGTGTTAGTAAACCTATAGTTAGTGTTAGTAAACCTCTAGTTAGTGTTAGTAAACCTCTAGTTAGTGTTTAGTAAACCTCTAGTTAGTGTTTAGTAAACCTCTAGTTAGTGTTAGTAAACCTCTAGTTAGTGTTAGTAAACCTATAGTTAGTGTTAGTAAACCTCTAGTTAGTGTTAGTAAACCTCTAGTTAGTGTTTAGTAAACCTCTAGTTAGTGTTAGTAAACCTCTAGTTAGTTAGTAAACCTCTAGTTAGTGTTTAGTAAACCTCTAGTTAGTTAGTAAACCTCTAGTTAGTGTTTAGTAAACCTCTAGTTAGTTAGTAAACCTCTAGTTAGTGTTTAGTAAACCTCTAGTTAGTGTTTAGTAAACCTCTAGTTAGTGTTAGTAAACCTGTAGTTAGTGTTGGTAAACCTCTAGTTAGTGTTAGTAAACTTCTAGTTAGTGTTAGTAAACCTCTAGTTAGTGTTAGTAAACCTCTAGTTAGTGTTAGTAAACCTCTAGTTAGTGTTAGTAAACCTGTAGTTAGTGTTTAGTAAACCTCTAGTTAGTGTTTAGTAAACCTCTAGTTAGTGTTAGTAAACCTCTAGTTAGTGTTAGTAAACCTCTAGTTAGTGTTTAGTAAACCTCTAGTTAGTGTTTAGTAAACCTCTAGTTAGTGTTAGTAAACCTCTAGTTAGTGTTAGTAAACCTCTAGTTAGTGTTAGTAAACCTCTAGTTAGTGTTTAGTAAACCTGTAGTTAGTGTTGGTAAACCTCTAGTTAGTTAGTAAACCTCTAGTTAGTGTTTAGTAAACCTCTAGTTAGTGTTTAGTAAACCTCTAGTTAGTGTTAGTAAACCTATAGTTAGTGTTAGTAAACCTCTAGTTAGTGTTAGTAAACCTCTAGTTAGTGTTTAGTAAACCTCTAGTTAGTGTTTAGTAAACCTCTAGTTAGTGTTAGTAAACCTCTAGTTAGTGTTAGTAAACCTATAGTTAGTGTTAGTAAACCTCTAGTTAGTGTTAGTAAACCTCTAGTTAGTGTTTAGTAAACCTCTAGTTAGTGTTAGTAAACCTCTAGTTAGTTAGTAAACCTCTAGTTAGTGTTTAGTAAACCTCTAGTTAGTTAGTAAACCTCTAGTTAGTGTTTAGTAAACCTCTAGTTAGTTAGTAAACCTCTAGTTAGTGTTTAGTAAACCTCTAGTTAGTGTTTAGTAAACCTCTAGTTAGTGTTAGTAAACCTGTAGTTAGTGTTGGTAAACCTCTAGTTAGTGTTAGTAAACTTCTAGTTAGTGTTAGTAAACCTCTAGTTAGTGTTAGTAAACCTCTAGTTAGTGTTAGTAAACCTCTAGTTAGTGTTGGTAAACATCTAGTTAGTGTTAGTAAACCTCTAGTTAGTGTTAGTAAACCTCTAGTTAGTGTTGGTAAACATCTAGTTAGTGTTAGTAAACCTCTAGTTAGTGTTAGTAAACCTGTAGTTAGTGTTAGTAAACCTCTAGTTAGTGTTAGTAAACTTCTAGTTAGTGTTAGTAAACTTCTAGTTAGTGTTAGTAAACCTCTAGTTAGTGTTAGTAAACCTCTAGTTAGTGTTGGTAAACCTCTAGTTAGTGTTAGTAAACATCTAGTTTGTGTTAGTAAACCTCTAGTTAGTGTTGGTAAACCTCTAGTTAGTGTTGGTAAACCTCTAGTTAGTGTTAGTAAACCTCTAGTTAGTGTAACTGTAGTGTGTTAGAGTTAGTAGTCGTAGCTGCAGCTGCAGGACCAGACTAGAACAGCTGGTCTTAAAAAGAGCTTCATCCTAGATATGCTGCTACAAGGCTACGCTGCTATAGAGCTACGCTGCTATAGAGCTACGCTGCTATAGAGCTACACTGCTACAGAGCTACGCTGCTATAGAGCTACGCTGCTACAGAGCTACGCTGCTATAGAGCTACGCTGCAGGGGGCACCAACATGTTCCACTGAGCGGTGCCCATCACCCCGCCTTCTCTTTCCTTTCTCAGTTATTAATTAGAAGTATCTCATCACCATCATGTTGTTCTCCATTGTTCTTGTAGTTGGTTGTGCTGCACCCCGCCGCCCCCGTACTTTTGTGTAGTTTGCAGGCCAGAGCTTAAGAAGCTGCATGCTGACCTGCAGTCCCCCCTCTGATCATCCCACTGCTGCTTCCACCTGTCTGTGTGGATGTCTGCTATATGCTTGCTGACATCCTGGCCTGCAACCCAACTCCCCCCACCCCCACCTCCGACCACCTCAGTGTCTGCTGTCTACATCTGTTTATATACTCATCCCTGTAGTGCACCAGTTAGCTATTGTGTCTGTGTCTCTCCTTTCTCTGTTCTTCATTCTCTCTGTCTGTTCTCTCTTTTCCTGCTCTGCCCAGCTGGTATTCAGCAGGAGATCCCCCCTTATGATCCAGTTCCTGGTCCAGGTTTCTTCCCCCCTAAAAGGGGAGTTTTCCTTGCCACTGTTTTGCTTAAGGTTTTTTCTCCCACTAGGGGAGTTTTTACCTGCCAGTGTTTACAGTATGTTTATGTGATAATTGCTCGGGGGTTATGTTCTGGGTCCTTGAAATGGATGGATGACCTGGATGATAAAGAACTTGCCTAAATGGCGTCACACTCCATGGAAGGCAGGTGTCTTGGTGGTTTACACTGTTGCCTCACAGCAAGGAGCTTCCTAGTTTGGTTCGGCTTCCTCCCGCACTCTAAAAACACGTTTGTTATGTTCAGCGATGACTCTAAATTTGCCTGTGAGTGTGTGTGCTTGTTATAAATGTGGTCCTGGGATGGACTGGGGACCTTCCCAGGGTGTGCCTCTCTTTTTGACTGTAATGAGCTTCGATAAACTCCAGCAGACCCCCGTGAACCTTCATGGGATTAAGTGGGTATAGAAAATGAATTAATATCTAATTTAGGCAGTTTTGTGCTAATGATCTCTAACTTCAGCTGAAACAATTATAGTGCCTTTTCATATTTAACTTCACAAAAAAAAAAAGCCACCTCACATTTCTTTAATGCATATGGCAATAACTTACAGACTGGAACTACAATAAAAATGCAGTTGTCATGGAGATGGAGGAGACATGGTATCGCTTCAACATGCTTAAACCAGCAGTGAAAAGAGTGCCCCAACAGAAGGGAAGACTCAGGGAAGGGAAGAGCAGAGGAGGGACCAGCCACTGCTCCCCAGACCTGGAGTTTGTGACTGTTAAATGCAGACCCATATACCTCCCCAGAGAGTTTACCACAGTCCTGGTAACTGCTGTTTACATACCACCGGATCCATCCATCCATCCATCGTCCTCCGCTTAGTCGCGGGGGCAGCAGTCTCAACAGAGATGCCCAGACTTCCTTCACCCCAGACACTTCCTCCAGCTCTTCCTCCAGCTCTTCCTCCAGCTCTTCCGGGGGAAGTCCGAGGCGTTCCCAGGCCAGCCGAGAGACATAGTCTCTCCAGCATGTCCTGGGTCTTCACCGGGGTCTCCTCCCGGAGGGACATGTCTGGAACACCTCCCTAGGGAGGAGGGACATGCCTGGAACACCTCCCTAGGGAGGAGGGACATGCCTGGAACACCTCCCTAGGGAGGAGGGACATGCCTGGAATACCTCCCTAGGGAGGAGGGACATGCCTGGAACACCTCCCTAGGGAGGAGGGACATGCCTGGAACACGCCTCCAGGAGGATCAGGTACAGATGCCCAAGCCACCTCAGCTGACTCCTCTCAATGTGAAGGAGCAGCGGCTCGACTCCGAGCTCCTCCCGGGTGACCGAAATCTCGGCCGCTTGTATCCGCGATCTCGTCCTTTCGGTCACTACCCAAAGTTCATGACCATAGGTGAGGGTAGGTGCGTAGATTGACCGGTAAATCGAGAGCTTCCACCGGATGGTAATGCTAAATCAGCTGTTGGATTTTTACATGGCAGGATTAGCCATCAGCAGAGCATCTATCCAGCTGCTGCCACTGCCACATCTTGGTCTGTCATCAAATCCTGGCCTGAGGATGCCTCACAGCAGCTGCAGGACTGTTTTGACAGGACAACTGGGTTGTCTTGTAACACCAGCACCTGGAGGTATTTACAGATAGTGTGCCGTGTTACATCAAGAACTGTATAGACACTGCAGCTGTAGAGAAATGCATCCGGGTCTTCCCCAATCAGAAGCCTTGGATAAATGGGGGTCCATATTGAGCAGGAACCTCCACGTGGGACCTGAACACCTTTGGGCTGACAAAAAAATCCCAGCAAAGACTGCACTTCCCGAGGCCCCTCAGGAAGTACAATATCAAGCACAAACTGCTGGTGTCTTTCTACAAGTGTTCCATAGAGAGTTTACTGGCGTACTGCATCTGTGTGTGGTGTACCAGCACCACAGTGGCTCAAAGGAAGGCTCTACAAAGGGTGGTGAGTACTGCTCTCTCCCTTCAATGGAGGACTCACACAACGATCGCTGTATTAAAGAGGCAAAACATATCACAAAGGACACTTCATCACCCTGGAAACACTCTCTGTTTGCACTGTTGCCCTCAGGCAGACGGTACACAGCAATAAAAACAACAACAACAACCCGTTTTAGAGACAGTTTTTATCCTACAGCTGTAACAAAACTCAATCTACTCAAAAAACAAACTGTAACTGATATGAGGGATTGTGTGCATGTGTAGTGCAGTTATTTTTTTTATTTTGTGTTGTGTGAAAGTGTTTTATATACTATAGTATTTATCTGTTTTTTAGCACTGACTGATGGCACTTTTAATTTCGTTGTTATATAACAATGACTAATCTAATCTAATCTAAAAAAAACAACAAGTTAAAACTATATAATGTACTCTTGATTATTGTCTGAAGAGGGGAAAACATAGCAGTTGGTGTGCAAGTGTGAGCGTCGTTTTTTATTTATTTGCTAGGCGCTGAGTTGGCCAAGTGTGTGGGTGCCATTGTGCGTTGTATATGTGTGCAATTCTACTTGTGCACGCGGCCCACGGTGCACCTGGACCGCCGAATGGGAAGCCCATTTTTAGAAGCAGATGGAGGGAATGGTGTAACAGAGAGATCCGGTGGAGCCGGGGGATTCGCTCTATACAAACGCTGAACTCCTCAAACACGGAGCTAACTGGACGCCAGCCATCCTCAGACCCACTAACACCCCTGAAAGTCTGTCGAGGCGAGACAGCTCCTCTGACTCTCGGGGTGAAGCTCTTACTCTCATTACAGAGTAACTGGGAGTGTTGCCACCATAGATATTGGGTTTGTTACCACAGATGAGGGGTTGGAGATATTGACGGTCTACTCTCATGTGACTAAACCATGGTTTTGTATTTATCCGCCTCCTTTTCCCGACTTTACCCCATAGAATAACTTCCAAAAATAGCTCTGCAAAAAGATCCTGCTGCCGTTATCATCTCAGACAGAAGCGTCTTTGTCTCCTCTGATTCTGTCTGCCCATCTTTAGGTGTCTTCTCTGCATTTCACACCGCCCGCTGCTCTCGTCTGTATCCCTTCCCTGCTCCCCGGCTCCTCTACGTTTCCCTTTCATAACCTCATTTGCATGTCCTCTTACTATCTCACCTTTGTGACTTTCTCCTCTCTTGCATTTTCTTTCTTTCCTACCTCTGCAGCTGCAGCCGGGCCACTCTGGCACTCAATGCATTTTTAAACAGTCCATCAAGTTCCAGCACCGCTTGTTTTAAAAATACCGCTGCTGATTAATTGATGGAGGAGGCGCTGAAAGTTGGATGCAAACCAAGATGGCCACCTTGTCTTTGAAACGGCGTGCACCGCGAGATGGTGCAGCTCACGTGTTCAGAGCACATGTAGCCGTTAGCGACTGTCGGTGCTTTGTTTTGTGGGTGGAGGCAGAATGATGCTGAATCATGACTACACTCTTGTGTGTGTCTGTGCACACTCGTGTATTGATATATGGATTTGTGTTTTCATACGCTACGTGGGCGTAACAAAAGCGGTGAGGCGGACTTGTAGCTCATATGTCGGTCCAGCATGTGGAGCAAAGAGATTTGGGGGGACTTGCTAGCTCAGGAGATGAAGGTGTCTGTCAGCACGTCAGCCCTAAACACAGCTTAGGTTGAGGCCCCGTTTACACGTAGCAAAAACGGTGGTGTTTTCATGCGTTTTGGCCGTTCGTTTACACGAAAACGAAGCTCAAAGTCACAAAAACGATCATTTCTGAAAACTCCAGCCCAAGTGGAGATTTACAAAAACTCTGTCTTCACGTTTGCTTCTAAACAGAGGGAAACAGAGATTTAGGCTTCAGAACGTCACATTATATGACAGAAACGTCACCAGCGTCATGTGTGCCACCTGTGTTTACAAATTGTTTGGCCACCGTCAATATTTTCTTGTATTTTACTTGTTTTATATTCTAATGTCACACTTAAAAGTAACTCCACTTCTCTGTCACTCCAAACGAAAGACTTTCGTTCATCTTGGAAGTAACTGGAAGTTACTCGTGTCATTTGTTGATGTTTTTTTCCAGGATTCTGATTGGCTAGCATGACTTTATCTTCTCGTTACACTGCCCCCTGTAGGTTTGGCTGCTCATAGCACCTTAACAGCTATTTATGTGGGTTTGTGTAAATGATGGTATTTTTCAAAACGTAGAGGGGGAAATATCCGTTTTTATAAATACCCGGCTATGTGGAATGGAAACGTGGCCTGAGAGAAAGGCCGTAGCAGCGAGAGTCAGAACCAAGACGGGGAGGAAAGGTAATTTTGCAGTGAATAATAACAGGTTGTTAACATTTCTTTTTGCACTTGGTGGATATCTGTTCCTCAGTACTTCTCTGGCAGGACTCGAGGGCTTCAGCCTTTTTATTATACAATAACTGCTAAAAGCACAAAAGCAATAACCTGAAGGTAATACCAAACAGTACATACAGCTTTCCTCCAAAAAACCTGAGGCCAGAAGACGGTGTGAGGCCTTCTGTGGGTAAAAACAGATGAAGAAGAGCAGTTATGTGTGATGGAGGGAGGGAGATGGAAGTGACAAGATGCATGAGCCAAACAAGATTAACACGATGTTACATCACAAGTTATAGATAAAATCTCAATCTAATAACTGTTATTTGCATCAACATACACGTTTAACACCGTAACTATCGGCAGTTTCAGAGTGATATTTTCTGTTTCTATATTTAATGTAATTGCTGCAGCAGCTGAAGAGAGTTTCATTGCAATTTCATCATTTGCAGCTCATTATCTAAAGACGTTTTAGGGCTTCCTTCAGGGGAAAAAATGTGGAGAGGCAAAAAAGAGCGTTAATATTAGCAGAATAAAGTCATAATCTTACAAGAATTAAAACAAGTCATAATATTATCAGAATGAAGTTGTGGTTTTATCGCAAAACAAATCCTAGTATGAAAATAAAGTTGTTATTCTACAAGAAAATAATACTATGAGGATGAAGTTATGAATTTATGAGTAAAAAGCCATTAAATGTGTTAACAATGAGGGATTTGGAGCTCGTTGTTAAATTGCACTGAAGATTCATGAGGAAATAATTCATCGTTCATCAGCGTCACCTGATCACAGTGATTAGAAAGAAACTTAGGACACTGCTTTTGTGTAAAAGCATTGTGGGAAATAATGTTTGCTTTGTGTTGCAACATTTAGCTCATAAAATTGCAGTTTTATTTTTGTAACTTTATCTCTTAATCCGTATAATATGACAACTTTATTTTTTCTCTCCATCAGGTGCCCCCAACTCGCTGCTACTTGAGTTTTACTGAAAAGTTAAAAATGATAACAAGAATGATCACTATTTTATTATTGTGGCAAAGCGCCTTCTTGGGCGTTGTGTTTGTTTGTTTGTTTTATTGTTTGCACTCGTAAAAAGGAACATTACACACAGGAAAAAGTTAAGAAAAGATGTGCAGGAGAGGTCATAAAAAACCAGAAGGGCTCATAAGCGACTCCCCCCTCTTAAAAACAAGAAAAAATAAAAAACAATAATTCTATAAAAAAAAACATATACCGTAAGCACAATACATAGGCCTATACAGTATAACTGATAACTCAGTTATATGATACTTTAGAATACAATTAAATAGCTTAGAAATATATTTGAATAATGGTGAATGAAAAACACAGATATATTAAAAATCTATCAACTTTTTTTCAGCTTTCTTTTGAATGCAGATAATGTTGAGCATGTTTTACTTAGATGCTTTAAACTGTTCCACAGCACAAAACCTTGATACATGAATGAAAATGTAGCAACTGCGGTTCTGCAGAAGGAGATATGCAAATCATTCCTTCTTCTGGTGGAGTATGAATGATAATAAGAATTAAACTCTAAATAATGATGAAAATGTAGATCGTAGATTGTTAGTATTTGTAATTTTTTAAACAGAGGTGTGGATGGAGTTAAACGTGGAGAGTTAGTAACAATTCTTACAAAACATTTTTGGAGTCTATGAATAGGTTGTAAAAAAGAAGGATAAGTGCTAGCCCAAATTAAACTACAATAACAGATATGACAATAAATTAAACTGTTGTACAAAGTTAATTAAGTGCTTACTTTTAAAAAGGGTTTAACCTTTTTTATGATACCCAAGGATTTTGAGACCTTCTTGCACACAAATTTGCATTGTTTCTTAAAACAAAGTTTTTCATCAATATGGACACCTAAAAACTTTGCTGATGAAACATTAGAAACATTATGGACACGTGTCCATACAGTTCCATGGAGCGTTGCTATGACGCCATAAGCAGAGATTCAGTTCTGGTTGCATAACAAGTATAGCTCAGGTCTGTCTTGCACCATTGATTTATCAAATCCTGAGCTGCGACAGCTTGGAAAAATGTCTGTAAATCAGAGCCGAGGTGGGGTGGGAGCGAGCTCTCCGGGGGCTAAACACGGGGATGTTGTGGCAGTTTATCTGCCCGCCCAAGCGCTCGCTGGCAGAACAGCTGCAATACGTCTCACCAGAGCTGAGATGATAACGTGGGGAGGAAGCAGTAGATTAGCGTCCTGTTGCTCCGCCTGTGACATCTGCTCTTTTCACCCCGACACTTTGTTTTTCTTGTAAATATGAGTTGTCCTTTCTGCAGGTACATGCCATGGTCCATGGCTACACATCCAGCTACACCTTATTTCTCTGCATCTCCTCCATCTTGCTGCTGGGTTGAACTCATCGCAGACTTTCTGCTTCTTTACAGAGGAAAACATTTTCATCAGTTGACTTAGAAATAGAGACGGAGGCTGGATAAGAAAAGTGTAGGTGGGTTGACCTGAGGTGTTAAGCCCTGCTTATGCAAACCCACTCATTTATATTTAACCAGGCATGTTCAGGTGCTGAGACGCTGCCAGGAAGACTTACTGGTTTTACACACGGCATGCATTTTGCATACATATGTAGGGATATGATATACAGTAAGTTGACTGGGTGGGGGCTTCGTTAAAGGATCAGTATTAACCTCTAACAAAAGCAGATGTTAGACAGTTGGACTAGGGCTGGGGATCCATTCAAATGTCAAGAATCGATTCGATTCCGATTCTTAAGATTCAGAATCAGTTATCAAGATTTGATTCGATTCCGATATCGATTTGTTTTTTGAGCTGTTGCATGAATTATATTACTGTAGTTCTGCAACATATTACTACTAGTATTATATTGAGATTCAACAGCAAGTATTGCAGCTAATGATGCTGTAAGGACCAATCAGCTCCCAGAATGTTGATATATGTGCTGCTGACGTCCCTGACCCCCAGTCTGGTCTTCAGCAGGAGGGTCCCCCCTCATGATCCAGGTCCTGGTCCAGGTTTCTCCTTATGATCCAGGTCCTGGTCCAGGTTTCTTCCTCCTAAAGGGGAGTTTTTCTTGCCACTGTTTGGCTTAAGGTTTTTCTCCCACTAGAGGAGTTTTTACCTGCCATTGTTTATGTAATAATTGCTCGGTGTCTCTGGAAAAATCCTAGATTAGACGCTATATATAAAACTGAATTGAATTGAATTGAATTGAATTGAATATAACTGCTTTCAGAAACATTGTGTGTGGCAGAATTATCAAACAGATCCAGGGCAGCAAACAGAGGCCGAATGATGTTTTATTTTTTCCCACCTTCTGTCTTAATTTCTTCCATTTTCTGTCTATTTCGGTTTAAAATTTTTGAGAATTTGGTTTTTAGCATTTTATGCAAATGTAACCCCAAGACAGTATATAAAGAAATGAAATATTGACAATTTATGCAATTATAACTTAAAACTTTAATGTTTTCATACCATTAAACCATATTTAAAGGTAAAAACATGCACCAGTTATTCTTGTGTCCAACAAAACATTCCTTTTTTGGGCATAAACAAAAAAATACCAAAAGTTGTAATGTAATGATAAAACAACAAAACAAAAAAAATCGATCTTTGGACATACCAATCGATTTTTAGGAATTAATACGAGAATTGATTTAGAATCGGAAAATTGATTTTTTCAACACCGGCCTAAGTTGGACAGCTTCTTGTCAGTGCAGTTGTGCTGTGACTGTTCGTGTTTTTACTATTTCACAAAAGGAAAGCGAGACTCCCCGGCTGGTGTTTCCATTGAACGGTGCTTTTCCTTTAACTAGCAGAACTCACCTAGTTTTCTGTCCGTATCTCAACGTCTCTCCAAAACAGTGAAGAAGACGATCTCCACTCTGAAGAAGATGGACAAAAACATCTTCAGTCGTTACGGCTGCTGTGAAAATAGCCAACAGAAGAAGAAGGCAGCAGACGATCATTCAAAGGATTATCCAGAGGAAAAGCCCTTATGTAATGCATGATTATTAGGGAGTGTTAAAGCACAATTTCATGGTATAAATGAGGCCAAAAACTGCTGGAAACTAGATTTTGGTGACTTCAGATTGACTGGCTATGTCACATGCAACGCGATACAATAAACTGATTACAGACACGCCTGAAAAACCAGGTCGGGAAAGCGTAAAAAGGTTTTTGTGATATTTGGCCGTTTTTACCAATTAGAGCCTATTGCATTAGAGGTTTTTCTGTATCAAATCAAAGACATCAGCAATAACATTAGAGAAGCTACCGTTGCTACCCAGTAGTCTGGTAAGGGTTAGTTTTTCCAACAATTTGCAGCGTGTTATTTTACACTAAGAGAGATTATTCACAAGTGAACAAATCTTAGCTAGATCAATTCATGATGGTTCAATGGTTTGTTGGAGGCATTGCCACGATACAGCCTCATCTCTCTCTCTCGTTATAAAAAATTATAAAGAAATAAAACTTACGGCCAGTGGTGGACAGTAACGGAGTAAATTTACTTGAGTACTGTACTTAAGTACATATCCAGAGGATTTGTACTTTACTTGAGTATTAGATTTCTTTGGTACTCATTACTCTTACTTGAATACATTTCCAAGACAAATATTTTTACTTTTACTCGAGTAAATTTCTAGGAAGGCTGAAAAGTACTCGTTACTTTCAGGTCTGCTCTTTTTTCTTCTTCCCTAAAATCCTATTGGACACAAGCTGTTTTTGTCAAAGGAGGAGACCTATCACAGTGCACGCTCTCCACTGGGATGTACGGAAAGCAGAAATACGTCAAGCCTCCTCAAAACGATACCGCCAAAGTAGCCTGCGTTTGTCAAGACAGAGCCGCAACAAGTGAAGACAGAGCTGCAACAATGGCTACGCCTGCTTTTTTTGTAAAGCAGTGGTCTTTGAGGGGGATCCAGACTTAGTTGGATGGTGCAGGTTCATTTGGTTTCAGTTCATGATTGTTAATAAACTCTGCATCATCTGCTGTCCTCTTATGATCCCATTCATTTGATTTGTTTTTAGTGTTTCTGCAGGTTTTATTTAACATTGTGGTTCTAAAAGCAGCACATCAGTGCAGCTGGTTTCAAAGAGTTAATTCTCAGAAACAAGAGTTAAAAGATCCTTAAATTAATTTAGAAAAAATATAGTAATTTACTGATGTGGAAAATAAGAAATTTACTCTTACTTTTACTTAAAATAAATTTAAAAGCATTTACTTTTGGATACTTAAGTACCTTTAAAAGCAAGTACTTTTCTACTCTTACTCGAGTAATATTTTGACTGAGCTACTTTTACTTGTAACGGAGTAAATTTTGACCAGTAGTATTTTTACTCTTACTCAAGTACTGGGGTCGAGTACTCTGTCCACCTCTGCTTACGGCCTACTTATGATTGTAAAATCGCATCAGAGCAAAACCACAAATACTTCTGGAACAATGTCCTATGGAGAGATGAGACCAGAGTGGGTCAGTTAGGCCTTAATGTGCTGCACTGTGTCTGGCAAACACCTAAGACACAAATACATCCTGCCAACTGTCAAGCACGGGGGTGGAAGGGTGAGGATTTGGTTTTGGTGCTTCTAGACCTTGGTGTCTCAGGTATTGGATTGAAAATGAATCTCTCTTTAGACCAGATAATTGTAAACGTGAGATCATCTGTTTGACAGTTAAATTGTCTATTCAACAGGGAAATGATGCCAATCACACAAATCTGCAACAAAATGGTTAAAACAGTAAAGATCTAAGGTGTATAAAGAGTAGAGGAGGCAGGGCAGCCAGAATTAGCAGCTATAGAGTTTGTAACATACCAGTCAGACAATGCTGAAGGAGAGTTTTGAGGAGGGATTTAAAGGTATCCAGAGATGTTATGTTTCTGAGTTCCATGTGCAAAGATGAGCGTTCTAATGGAAAAAAACAAATCTCCTTTTGTCCCAAACTTTGATCCGGGGATACCATGTCAATAAGTCTGAGATCTAAGTCTGGGCAAGCCCGTTTAAAGCTCTGAAGGTGAACAGTAAGTAAGACTTTGAAATCAATATGACATCTAGCAGGAAGCCAGTGAAGAGGAGCAAGTGCTCATGCTTTTCTGCACCAGTAATGAGCCCTGCTGCAGCTTTTTGAAGTAATTGGAGGCAATGGAGGGAATGTTGACTGTGGCAGGGTGGAGGATTGGGCATGGTCTGGGGAGCAGCACACAGGTGGTGCAGGCCTGGTCCAGCTGATTGGGCACACCTGTGCCCAATCAATCTCTCCACCCTGCCTGGGTATTTAAAGAGCGGCTGCACACCGGCAAAAGCTTGAGAGGGATGACACAGAGCTGCCGAGTGTACTGATACACGTCTGTGTCTTGGTGAAATAAGGACGCGCCGGTTCCCGAGGTGGTCCTGGACGCGCCGGTTCCCGAGGTGGTCCTGGACGCGCCGGTTCCTGAGGCGGTCCTGGTAGCGCCGGTTCCTGAGGCGGACGTGTCGGTTCCTGAGGTGGGCGCGCCAGCTTCTGTTCCTGAGGCGGTCCTGGACACGCCTGTTTTGGTTCCTGGGATGGTCCTGGGCGCACCTCGGTCGGCGCCGCGGATTCCGTCTGCATGTGGTCATTAATTATTGTCCAAGCTGCAACCTCACATTCAAGACAATATTTGTCTGATTATGTTTTTATTATAACAACTGTTTTCATTGCATCCACGTAGATAAATTTGTCATCAAATTGTAGTTATTTGGATGAGTGAAGCAGCAGGACTCCGCCCTGTAGGAGGAGCAGACACCACCGCTAGTTCTACTGTCTTGTTTAATTTAAGTCTGTTTTCCTGTATGTTTTGTTCTCTTTCCGTGTGTGTTGTGTGTTATGTGTGTGCATACAGCATTTACTTCAGAAGTCATCTTTAATAAGGAGTATGCCACTGTAAAGCGTAACTTTGCTGTTATCCATGACAGGTTTCTGGTTTTGACAAGGTGGTGACGGTGATATTGTTCACATACTGCATACTGCATACTACTGCTTAGGGATGTTAAAAATTAATCGATTTTCGATTAATTGCCGTTATGAAATTACCCGATTAAAATTAACGATTACAATAAATCTACTTATTTATTTATTTTTTTCGTTTAATTTCACCAGCTGGTATTACGCCCGGACCACATTTAATGCGACACAACTCGCTGCGCCGCGCACATAAAGTAAGAAAGAGACGGCGGATATGTTTGGTTTTAGTAACATGCTCAGGCAATGAGTCTGCAATGGCCCAGACGGGAGACACATGTAGCTCAGTGCTTAACTTTTATTTTTAATCCACTCTTTATTCTTCTGGTTGTTCTCCGATAGTCTCCCCTAAAGCCTGAATTATGGTTCCGCCTTAAATCGACGCAGAGCCGCCGCCGTAGCCTACGGCGTAGTCTCTGCGTTGTTGTAACGCGGAACCATAAATCAGCCTTCACCCGGTACATACATAGGTTTCTCTAAACATCTGTCCCCGCTACAGTTTTAACTAAAAGAAAATGTGCTCCAATACAGCAGGTCTCATCATTTTATTTTGAACACTGCCAAAACTCTAACTTAAAACGTAACTAGAACTTAAAATTTGCTTGACACAAATGACACTATTATGGCTGCTGCTACTACTAATAGCCTTGAAGTGCACTTTATATTATATTCCTTGTGGTACAAAAATGTCTTTTTGTTACTTTTGTATCAAATAAATATTTGATTAAGGAATACATTAAAATGTCCTTTGTATTTTATATAGGCAAAAAAAATTATGTTTGTATCTCAGATGGGGGAAAAACGCCGCTTATCAACTAATCGATGATCGATCGATAAGGTTATCAACTATCAATTAATGAAATAATCGATAATTTGCATCCCTACTACTGCTACACGCCTCCTTGCCTCGCCTCAGTTTCCCTGTTCTGGTTTCCTTGTTAGTTTCTTTGCTTTTTCACATTTAGTTTTGAGTTTTGGGTTCCTTTGAATTTCCTGCCTTAGCAGCATTTTTATTTGGTCTTTGATTTTTGTTAGGAATTATTCTGGCTTCTTCCCATCTCCAGCTTTGTGTGCTCTTTGAACACAGCGCTCTGACAAAAAGGGCACATATCTCCATCTTGGCTGTGCCTTCAGGGAGGAAAAGACTGTGTAAATATATTCAGACCACGGGATTAGGTTCCCCCAGGAAAAGGTCGCTCTTTAATGATTTTAAGAATGTGTATAAATTCCGAGGTGGATACAAGCTTTCTTAGCTTCAGCTGGCATGAGCACAGAGTCCCGGCACGAGTCGGAGATGTGATATGTGGCATCCAGCTGAGCTGCACACTAATGAAATGAAATGCAGCTGTAATAGAAGTGCAAATGTGCGCTTTTATCTTTACAGCTCAGAATGCAAGACTCTCTTCAGCCTATCTCGCAGTCTGCAAGCGTGAAACTCAACATCCAGCAGAAAATGTTAATTTATGAATTCAAGCCTTTCTTTTTGACAAGCCGTGCAGAGACAAAACAACAACCTGGACGATGCAAATACACATTCCTGCAGTGAAGAAAAGATTACCAGCTTCCATGTGAATAACATACCACGGAAACTCAGTGGGAGCTATGGAGGCGTGACGTTTCTGCAAGGAAAAATATTGCTTCCTGCTATGTTTATCTCACACTGAAGATGTCTCTTTTTTGTGAAAACGAGGGGAACGACATTTGTGTGACTATCCACTTGTGAGAAAACAAAGCCGGCGCCTCAGACACCAGCGAGTCCCGTGTTGATGCGTGTTAACACTTCTCCTGCTGCATGTGTGTGTAGGTGATGATCCTCTACTTCAACCCCAGCGTGTTTCGATGTATCCTCCTGAGGTGGGTTCGCCTCCTGGGCTTCGCCATCATGTACGGCACCGTCATCCTCAAGCTGTACAGGTACTTCAAGAATAAGTAAATGTACTATTACGACAGAAGCGGTGTAATCATCATATCAGATGTGGCATTCTCCTTTAGTCTTCCCTTCACTTCCCTCCTCCTCCTCCTGCAGCCTAACCTTTCTCAGGTCCAATAATTGCATGCTGTCTTCCTTTCAAGGGCTTTTGAATTTCTCACCAAGTCTGGGGCCTCATTTATAAAAGAGTGCGTAGGATTCATACTAAAAGTGCACGTGCGCCCAAAAGCCGAAAATGGCGTGCGCAAAAAAAAATCTGGATTTATAAAACCGTGTGCACTGTTCTCTTTATAAATCACAGTCCAGCTGGAAGGTTGTGCATGTGAATTTGCCTCATATCCCGCGCTTAACACGCCCACTTTTTTACCAAGAATGGTCAATGCAAAGCACCTGGCGACTGTATTTGCATATAAATGAGCCTGCTGAGCATGTGCAGCGGCTTCCTGCAGCCTGTTTGAGCATCAGGATGAATGAGACGTGTCGAGCCACCGTGCAACTAAATTTCATGGAGACTGAGATCGAAATGTTGTGGATGAGGTGGAGGCAGGAAAACGACCTTATTTGGTGGTCACAGTAAAAGTATAAATACCGGTAGTATAAAATAAAGCAAGTGAGTGGCAGCACGTCGTTGCTGGGCTAAACTCCGTGAGTGCCACGGACAGATCTGTTGCAGAAATAAAAAGAAGTGGTGTGATTTGAAGGTGGAGGCAAAGAGGTACGGAGCCCTTAAAGGGACACAGAATTTTTTTAATATATATAATGAGTTTTAGGTGCGCACGTGAAACCTTTAAGGCTGATTTATGGTTCCACGTCACACCAACGCAGAGCATACGGCGTAGGTGCGCGTCGCCGCTTACCCTACGCCGTAGGCTTTACGTTGATGTAACGCGGAACCATGAGTTAGGCTTTACGCGCACGCGTAAAGGTTTCACACACGTGTAAAACTCATTATATATATTAAAAAAATCTGTGTCCCTTTAGGGCTCCGTAGAGTGGCCCGGCACTCATTTGTTCTGTCCTCAGTCACTCTACGGTTGTCACGGTGGGTGTGAGGAGGTTCCCGGCGTGTCCTGCACCGCGGCTGCAGCAGCACCAGAGTCCTGACTGACGCTGAGCTTCACACACAGAGGGACACGATCAGCGCTATTATATCATAAGTCTGATATGTGATGACATTTAGAGTATGACATGAATCTGGCTTCATTTCACCACCTCACCGCCTGCGTCACCAGTTCCCCATATCTTAAGAATGTTCCTACGGGAGGGTCAGGGTTGGCGTAGAGATACACGCATTGTTACGTTAGTTTTTTCTGTTTAAATACCAACCTTTGCGTAGAAGGTGGCTTGCGCATCTTTCAAGCCCTGTTTTGTGCGCAAGCAAACTTTTTAAATGAGGCCCCTGATCTTTTCCTTTCTGACTAGGGATGGGAATCGAGAACCGGTTCTTGTTCAGTTCCCAGTGTTTCAATTCCTTGGAATCGTTTGGAAATTTTGCAAACGATTCCCTTTTGGATTCCAGTGGGAACGAACAACGTCATCACGCACGTTGCATAAACCAGCAGTCAATAGTAAATACGGCGCCCTGGTGATCAAACGCTCGACAGTCCGGTAACATTTCAGTAAAAAAGACGACAACAAGACAACTTGCAATACTTGCCAAGTCAATATTTCATCCAAGGGAGGAAATACTACCAACATGCAAAAACATTAGTGCACACAATATGCAATAACAATTAATGAATGTCGCGTATTCAATCCGCTCCGGACCAACCCAGCAGCAACATTAGCATGTCCTTGGCTGACTCCATGCGTTACTGCAGGAAACTAATTAACGAACATGCCTATCATATTAGCGCCATTTGCCTCATTGTTTTCCTTTTTCCCCAAATGAGAATCGATAAGGAAATTGATTAAGAACCAAATCGTTAAGCAGAATCAAAAATGGAATTGGAATCGAAAAACTCGTATCAATTCCCATCTCTATTTCTGAATGCTGACGTATCTGTAGAAACGCACACTCAGATATGCGTGCACGCCATCTAGCTCCCAGCTTTGCAGCTCTGGGCAAATGTTCCTGAGATGGGGGGGGGTGTCAGAGGCCGGCCAGAGTGTTCGCTTGGCAAAATTACAAATCTTATTTCTTTTTTGTTGCTGGATGGATTAGAAGTGAGCCGCGGGCTCAAGCGTTTATAGCTCGGCCCCACTGAATCTCAGAGATGAGGGAGATTTGTCACAGTCCAGAGAGGCTGCGCATACGCAGCCTCTCTCCGATGTGTTTTAAAGGTGATACAAGTACAGTTTAATAGCTTGCATTTGTCCTTTTACATCTGCACAGCTCTGCTTTACTGGCACTTTCTTCTTTATTGGCAGTGTTTCGCTCAGTGTAAGAAATAACTTTCCTTGGTATTATTCCACCATGCTGCTCAACAGGCATCCAAGAAAAAAGAAAAAAAGAAAAAGCCCAAATGAATATGCAAACGCTGAATTTGGACACAATGCACTCAATAAGCCTGGAAGCTTCCAAACGTAGCAAGACTGAGAGCGAACACTAGCACACACCGAACCGATAGGAAAAAGTTTTTCAAGATTCAAGATTCAAGACAACTTTATTTATCCCTTGAAGGGCAATTTGATTCGGCAGCTCGCGCCCAAACACACACATAACAAACACATAACACATTCAGTAGAAACACAGAGAGAAAGTTGGCAGCTGTGTGCAAAAATCTGCAATTTGTTGCATTAAAAAGTGCTGATACCAATAAATTAATGAATTAAAAACAGTCTATACAAACACCGGATGATATAATTCCTAGAAGGTACACAGTACCTAAATGCACATACCAAACAAATTCATAAGGATAAATTTAATAGCCGAACAGCAGAGGGGATAAAAGACTTGGAAAAGCGATTACCCTTACACACAGGTTGGGCATAACGACGTCCTGAAGGCAGACGTGAAAATAATTTTTCTAAGACATGCCCAGAAGTTCCAGAATACCGGTACTCTGAGTCTTCCTCAAAACCTGTTGTTCCCATAGGGAGCCAAGGTCTCTCTGCTTGAGTCCAATAATCTTGGAACAGATTTTCACCACACTGTTAAGACTGTTTCTGTCCCTAAGTGACAGTTTGTTGAACCAACAAATAAAAGAATAAGTTAAAAGGCTTTCAATGAAGGACTGATAAAAACGACAGAGAATCACTGGACTCACAGAAAAAGAATTCAACATACGAAGGAGAAAGTTATGGTGGCCGACAAGGTCCAAACGCACTGCAACGGCCTAATGCGTCTCAGTTAAGGAAAACGACTTCAAGTACAGAAACAATTCAAATTCAATTCACAAACTCCAAACGATGTACAAAAAGAGGAACGTGGTGCAAATGAAAAAACGTGCTGCAAAAAACAAAGACAAATGCAGCATCATCAAACATGCTGCAAATAGAGAAACGATGCAAAGCACAAAACAATATAAAACAAGAAACCATCTTCAAAAGAAAAACGCCTTCATTTTTACTTGGACTGCAGTTGAGCCACAGACACCTCTGTCAGGGCACCGTCCAGATCTGAGCCGTGCACTGCACTGGTGACGTAGCCTTATGGCTAATGTTTAGAGCAGTCAGAGATCATTGGTTATTTCCAACAAGTCAGATTCACAGTCATGAAACACCATTAGCGCTGGTGGAGCGTTGTTAGCTGGGTTCTTTTTAGGTCACTTGATACATTTCAAGTTAAGCCTGGTTTATGGTTCTGCGTTAAATCAACGCAGAGCCTACTCCATAGGCTACGCGGCTACGCAGGAGTCTATCCGTAGCTACGCCGTCACTGACCTGCACCTCCCAAAAAATGTAACTACGACCCAACGCAGACCGAGAGGGCTGGGATTGGTTTGATTGGTAGCAACGCATTTCCGGTTCCAGACTGCGCCATCCCTGCCATTTTTAAACATCTTGTTGTTGTACCCGGACAGAACATTATCAATGGCCTTCCATACTATTTATTTATTTATTTATTTATTTATTTATTTATTTATCTAGTAGTTTAGGGACATGTGCTTGCATTGATCATTTACAAGAAAGGAGAAGATGGGCACACTAGAGTTAGTAGAAAGCTAATTCCCATATCATTGTCGCCTTTGTTCACTGTGACCGGAAAAGCCAGAAGCTAAAAGGCTAAACAAGCTAAACAAAGAATCAACTAGAGACGACGATAAACCATTCAGGAAAAGAACGCGCCCTCCTAGTGCTCTGGGGGGGTACTGCACCGCGGGGAAATGGAGTGACGGAGAAGTCAGAAGGTTCATGACGGGGTTACGGCAACGGCGTAGGCTCTGCGTTGGTTTAACGCAGAACCATAAATCAGGCTTTAGTCGTAAAGCAAACCAGAGAAAGCAACCTGAAGCTGTGGGTGGAGGCCATGGAGCAGATAATGATGGGGGTCCTCTGCAGAACTGACCCGGTCTGAATGACCTCAGTGGACCCAAAGAAAGCGACAGGGGTCGACAGGGTGCACATAGTAGTTTAAGGGCATGATACACACATTTGTGTAAATATATTTTAAATATATAGTTCTTGTCGGGGTGCTCGGTGGTGCAGTGGGTTAAGCAGCGGCTCATGTACTGAGGCTACAGTCCTCCTCCTGCAGCGGTCGCAGGTTCGAATCCCGGCCTGCGCACCTTTGCTGCGTGTCTTCCCCGTTCTCTCTCTCTACCCCTTTCCAGTCTGCATCTTCAATAAAGGGCCACTAGAGCCCAAAAAATCTTTAAAAAAAATAAATAAATAAATAAATATATAGTTGTTAAATGTGTGAATTTTAACCATGTTTTGTGTCTGTTTTGTCACGGCCAGAATCTTGAAGGTCACGTGACTTGGACGCAAAACGAATAGGCAGAAAAATGTAACAGTTATACAATTCAAGGGCTATTATTGTAACCCCTCTACGTTTTTGCACTTTGGACCAACTTAGGCAGCGTACGTTTTTATGTGAGACTTGGTTGGTTTTCTTCCAATTAAAGCAGCACAACGTAACTTTCAGCTTTTCTGAGTTTGGCGGCATCTTTTGGACAAAAGCGGTAGTGTTTTACCAGAAAGAACACTACGTTTCCCATGAGCACCAGCGCGTACTGCCGGAAAACTCCTGTCCCCTCGCTGCATTTGTTTTGATGAGAGGAGACTGGATGCTTTTCTGTTTCACCAAGTGAACAGACGGAACGCAAAAAAAAAGATGTTAAACTGCTGGAAAGGAACTGGAATTTACCGGGATACCTTAAACAAGGAAGCCAGGGAGTGGTATATGGAGAAAATAATGATTATTAACGGTCTGGATCCATATGAAATCTCTACTGAAGAGCCATATGTTTCAATAAATTTGTATAATACAACATACAGTACATGTTTTGTATCCCTCTTACTTCTCTTTTCTTTTTTTTTGACCGCTGTATTATGCTGAAGAGGCTCCTCGTGAGATTATTTTTTTCCTCTGCAGCTACAAATAAGAGTTAATATTTTTTCCTCAACAAACTAGTTTTATCTGAAGATTGGGGTTAATAATTGGGAGTTAAATCGACGCAGAGCCTACGGCGTAGGGTACGCGGCGACACGCACCGTAGGTTGCGCGTCGCCACGTACCCTACGCCGTAGGTGTGCGTCGATTTAACGTAGAACCATAATTCAGGCTTTACTGTGTGTTTGGTCGTTACAGCCGCGATCCAAAGCGAGCCGACGACTCTTTCACTCTTTTATTCCGTTATATCAGATACTTGGCCTGCGTGGTTCTGCCTCCGAGCAGGAAACCGTTGAAAAGTTAAACCATTAGGATCTTTTCCCTGGTCTGTTATGTGGAGCTGCTGCTGCTGCTGCTGCAGCAACAGGTTACCAGCTTCTGCGGAGCTCTGCGCTCCAAGCCCCGCCCATTTTCGTCTCGACTGCGAATCGGGAAGGAGGGGGAAGTGACGTATGTGCCGTAAAGCAGTCAAAGCCGTAAAATTTGTAGTTTTTTAGTGTGGCAGGGTTCCTACCATGCTCCTCAAAGTTATATAGTGCCAGTGAAGGCGATACAGACTCCCTCAGATCATGAAAGAGGTGTCATTAAACCTGTTGGAAGTTGATGTACCATCACAATGACTCTGGAAATATGATATTAAGGTGGAAAAGTTACGTAGTGTCGCTTTAAGAGCAATAATCCTTTTTGCCTGCAATACAGCAAAATGGCCACGCTGTAGTTTCTGGTATTCAGGCCACATCTGCCCCTCCGTCTCTTCCCAGGGTGTTGAAGGTGTTCCTGTCCCGCACGGCCCAGAGGACGCCCTACATGACGAGCTGGCGGGTCCTGCGGCTGCTGCTGGTGATCCTGGTGGTGGTGCTGTGGTTCCTGGTGGCCTGGACCTCGGCCGTGTGCCAGAACCCAGAGCTGAGTCGGGCCGTCATCGCTGCAGGCTTCACGCCGGAGGGACTGCAGTTCAGCATGTGTCTGCTGGATCGCTGGGACTACATGATGGCGGTCGGTGAGTGTGTGCTGGGCTGTCTGCACTTCTTTTGCATGCAACTCATGTGCAAAGATGTCTCTGAAAGCAGTCTGGGTGAGACGTGGGAGAGTCTTGGATCTCTGCTACAGAGATGATGTTTAAGGTGATGTGAAAAACATTCTTCTGTAAGGATAGCGGTGAAGTTAACGCAACGGAGAAGACTGCTGGTCTTCATGGATGCAAACAATGAATGCTTGAAAACATTTAGCTTTATAGTAGTGCTGTCAAGCAAATTTATCTAATTAATTATAGGATTTATAATTAATTAATCTAATTAATCACATTTTAATCTCATATCTGCTAAAGGTCCCCAAATAAAGAATTAGAATTCTAGGACATTACAAAATTGCAGTCCATGACTAATCAATTGAATACACTAAGAAGAGAAGATTTGAAATCCACATTTTTATTGGTGAAGTGTTTCATAAATGAAATTTCAAAAGAAAAAACTCAAGCACATCAGCAAACCAATTAGGCCAGGTGCATTATTCAAAAATGCAATGCAAATACAGTTAAATAAATAAAATTCAGAAATAAAATACGGCTGAGTCTCAAATAGGCACTTAAAGGTGACCTATTATGGCATTTAATGTATATTTTAAACAGGCCTTGAATGTCTTAAAAACAATCTAAAGCTTGTTTTTTCTACATAAATCATAAATCCAGCCTGTGGGCCCTGTCACTAGTTTTACCGCTTCTAACCTCTTTTTCTGCGCCTCATTTTTAGGGAAGGGGGGGGTATGATAATGAGGCTCTGCGCTGATTGGCTCCCTGAATGACGTGTAGCAGGGGAGGAGAATAAACCTCGCTCCGCCAGAGCAGCCCGAGCCTGTAAATGATCACAACACTGAATTTTCACAAATTGAAACTTTATTGTTAAAAAAATAAAATATGAGTTGTATATAAATAACATTTATGCACTATTTAAGCCGGATCTACCCGGTGGATGCTGAACGCTGGCCCCGGAGCCACGCCGGGCGCCCGGGAGCAGCGCGCATCACCGCGGCTTTAACGGGGGAATCTGACCGGTTCCGACCGGCCGGGACCGCAGGAACCGGCCTGGACTGGTAGCAGGGACTCCCGGGGGCCGACCAGCGGAATTTCAGCCGGATCTGCCCGGCGGATTCTGCGCGACGGGCGCCGCAACCGCACGGCGGGCGCACAGATCGGCTCCGGAGCGCATCCGCGGCGCATCGCCCGTTACCGGGGATCAAACCGACAGATTTGCCTGAAAATCTCGGAGGGTGAAGCTGGTCCAGCCTGGGACAGATCCCCGAGGACCCAGCTCCCAAACCACCCGGGAACCTGGATGATTCAACCCGGATCCGCTCCGCCGCGGCGCAGCGTCCGACTGGCTGAAGGAAGCGCCGCTCCAGCTCCGTAGAGAGCTGGTTGTGGGCGTGGTTTCAGCAGCGGAGGCTGAACCTCTGGAAATCTGCTCCTGTCGTTACGTAACGACAGGAGCAGATTCTAATCGGCTCAAAAAAAACCACGTGACACTGGGGGACTCTGTCCGGCGGGGTCAGAGACCCTGCAGAAATTCATGGTATTTTGTCTCCCCTGTGTTGGCAGGGTGAGGGGAGACCACTTTATATATGTTAAAACAAGAAAAAACGTGTTTTTCATAATAGGTCCCCTTTAAGGAGACTTTAAAATTCAAAATTAAAACTAAAGCTGAGTCAATACAGCAATTCAAGCACTAGTAGCTGTAACGTTTCCAGTGGAACTTGTCCGGACATGTTTAGCGTTTAAATGATAATTCAGGCTGGAGCAGCTCCGCTGATAGGAACATTCTTTTATACAAAATGTACAAATCACCGCGTTCTTGTTGATAGTCCCGTCTTCTTTCTTTTTATACATAAAATTGCCGTTCAAAGGCCCAGCAAAGATTTGCTGAGTCGTTAGTTTGACCAGCAGCAGGAGGGAAGTGACCTGTCAAGTGGACTACGGCTCCCTCAATGGGACACATTTAAAATGCTTGCGCATTTTGCCACTCATAATTAATTGTGTTAATTTTCACAACGCGTTAATTAGCAGTGTAATTAATTAATCTAATTACCGCGCTAAAGTGACAGCCCTAATTTATAGACAAAAGTACTTTTGTCAGACTGCATCTGTTATATCTGAAGGACACATGGCATGTTTATCAAGAACGGGTTGATTCACAGTCCAGTTCACTTTCAACTCATCTCAGTGCACCTTAAACAAAAGGCTCACATTCACAAAGTTATATCCCAAATAATCCAATTCCTTCCAACTGAGTCCAAAATTGAGCTGCTAAGCTGATTTTGAAGTGATATTGTGATTGTTGAAGCTGATCCCAACACATTTTCATGGCAAACCTGATAAACAATGCACCTTCATGACTCTCGAACAGCAAAAATACTCCCCGTTTGCGTGGAGGACCTCCCCATCACTGGAAGCATTCACGGATGCAGACAATACCGTTGCTTCTTCACAGGAAATCTTGCACGATAAATGTAAAAGAAAGCACAATCCAATCACGAGATGAAGCCAACCCCTTTTCTTTGCCATCAGTAAGGGTTGTTTACGACGTGAATGCATTTCCTTTCTCATAACAGTAAGACGCTCCTGCTGCTCGAGTTTCCCTGAAAACCCAGATGGCCTTGAACGCGCTTTACAGCGTTCCTCTTAGAAGACAGATTTGTGAGCAGGAGGCAGCGCTGTGCACCTCACTGCAGCCAGTCTGACAGCAACAGAGACTAATCCTGTAGGCAGAGAGGGGAAGGACGGATCCTTAAGAGAGGATTGAAGACCGATGGAACAACAGAAGGAAAGAAGGAAAAAAAAGAGAAGGAAGCCTGTGAAGTGTGAAGCTTGTGGGGGATGTGACCAACAATGCAGAAAGAGTTTTCTAGCGACAGAACTTGGGAAGGAAGAGGAGATGAAGGGGAGCTTATAAAGAAGATGGCCAAGGGCACCCTGAGGAGAGGACGTAGAGACGTCTCTGTTTACGAGCCGTCATGGCTCAGGGAGCCCTCTGCTCGTGCTTCTGCATGCGTGTGAATAGGGATGGGAATCGAAAACTGGTTCTTGTTGAGAACCTGTTCCCAGTGTTTCAATTCCTTGGAATCGTTTGCCTTTTTTGCAAACGATTCCCTTATCAATTCCAGTGGGCACGAATGATGTCACCACGCATGTTGCGTAGTTACATTCGCACCCAGCAGGAAAACGTGGCGACAAAGCGGCATAAACGCTCGAAAGTTTGGTTACATTTTACCAAAAAGGATGAATTCAATTCAATTCAATTTTATTTGTATAGCGTTTAATACAACAGATGTTGTCTCTAGACGCTTTCCAGAGACCCAGAACATAAACCCCCGAGCAATTATTACATAAACACTGGCAGGTAAAAACTTCCCTAGTGGGAGAAAAACCTTAAGCCTTTAGGAGGGAAGAAACCTGGACCAGGACCAGGATCATAAGGGGGAAACTCCTGCCGAGGGCCAGATTGGGGGGTCAGGGACGTCAGCAGCACACAGCTGGCATGTGGAAGCAGCAGCGGGATGGCCAGAGGGGGTGGGGGGCCGCAGGCAGGTGGAAGCAGCAGCGGGAAAACAGGGCGGCCATACTTGCAATGTGAACATTTAAACAAAGGGAGGAAATTGTTAGGGCTCGACCGGCAGGGCTTTCCTCCGCAACCTGGTGGCGCTGGGAGCACGGAGTCGGTGCAGTGTGTGACCAAAAAAGCTGCGCCAGGCGCGCTCCTGACGCGGGTGCAGCGCATCAGCTCATCCTATGGGAGAAGTTAAAGAGCGGGGCTGCCAGTGGCTCGGGGCGAGTTTGTCTTGTTTGTCTGTTTGTTTTCTTCTTGCTCTGGGCCTTGTCATTTTCGAGTTCCCTGTGAGGAAGGAGTTTTTTTCTACATCTCTCTGTGGATTTCCTGTGGGAGTTTTTGTGTTCTACAATTAAGCTCCAGTCTAGCGCTAGCTTCTCCTCTAGTCAAGGCAGGGAAGAGTATGACCCAGGCCAGAATAGATGAATGTCACCGAGCAGTGACTTATCATGCTTTCACACCTATGCCCCGTTTTTTTTGTTGCGATTCAGGGGCTAAATTGATACAGTTGTTTCGTTTCTCGTACGTGGGGTTTGTGTTCACAAGGCAACCGTCTGTAGCGGTTCAAAGCTGTTAACAAATGCCATGCGCGAACCCCCTGTTCTCTGATTGGTCAAATGAACGCGGAAGGAGTTTCCTCTTCCGTACCGCGAGAAAAACAACAAGCCCCTTTCACCCAAGAGAGGGCGCAAAGCGGCGACCGCCGCTGGCTTTCCCATTCATGTATGTGCTACCGGTGCAGGAGCCGACCGCTCTGCGGGCGAGAGGCCGCCTACCGCGGCGTTTGCGCTGCGCAAACCCTGCCCGAATTGAACATTGTTTAATTTCACCGTGCCGGGCTGGGAAGACATCTCGGCACGTCCAATAGGAGAGAAGGTGGTGGAGGCTGCACTGAGTCTTCTCCTTGAACCGTGCTAGCACATACACATGAATGGAGTTGTGTCGGTTGCTGTGTCGATTATGTTCTCACTATTAATAAAAAAAAAATGAACCGCTCCAGGTCTGGAATGGAATCGAGCTGAGACCACCTCTCCTAGGAGATCTCGGCGATCCGATCTTTAGAGGGAAACGCTCCCTGTTCCGGATCAACTGCTCCAAAACGGGACAGGTGTGAAAGTACCATAAGTTTGTGGCGTTGAACATGTTACTGGACATTCTTGTGTAATTACCACAGAATAATATGTTGTATTTAGTTAATTTCTACAGAAGAATATTTATTTTATTATTATTTTATATTTATTTTCAAAACAAATCATTTTACCTTGTTTGTACACATATTAATGATTGATACCATGATGGTAGAAACCAAGGGCATATATATGTGCATTATTACTATATTTAATATACATATACATATATATATACGCATACATATGCATACACATACATAGATATACACATACAAACCCAGTGATTTTTATTAATTTTTTTTTGGGGGGGGGGGGGGGGGGGATCCAAATCCAGGAAGCAGGAACACACGGAAACACACGTCAAGCACTGGAAATCTGCAACAAAAAAACACAAACAAAACACGAAACCGGCACGGAGCCAACCAAAACAACAACAGCAATCGACCTAAATCTTGAGATCTGATCGCAGTCTGAGCTAAGCTAGCGCTACCGCTACCTAACCCCAAAAACTACAGAGCAAGCATGCAGGTGAACAAGCCAGTGTGTATCTCTATGTGTGTGTATGCGTGTATGTATATGATCATGTGTGTGTGTGTGTGTGTGTGTGTGTGTATATGTGTGTGCATGCGTGTGTGTGTACATGTCTTTGTGGCTATGTGTGTGTATGTGTTTGTGTGGCTTTGTGTGTGTGTGTATATGTATGTGACTGAGTGGCTATATGTGTGTGTGTGTGTGTGTGTGTGTGTGTGTGTGTGTGTGTGTGTGTGTGTGCATGCGTGTGTACATGTCTTTGTGGCTATGTGTGTGGTGTGCGTGAGTGTGTATATGTCTATGTAGCTATGTGTGTGTGTGTGTGTGTGTGTGTGTGTGTGTGTGTGTGTGTGTGTGTGTGTGTGTGTGTGTGTGTGTGTGTGTGTGTGTGTGTGTGTGTGTGTGTAATAAACCAAACAATGCTCCTACTGAAGTGTATCTATAGTGGGGGAGGGGGGGGAGCAACCCCGCCACCCGGGAGACCAGAGGCCGACAAGGAAGAACCCGGAACCCAGGCCACCAGCAACCCCACAGAGGGGAGAAGTAGGAGGGAGGCAACCCACCGCCTGCGAGGCCCCAACAGCGCGGGAAGAGGCAGCCAGAGATCCCGCTGCGGCGGACCGCGACCCAGGCAATCCCCGGCCACCCGGTCCGGGCCGGACACGTGGCCAGGAGGCCCTCACCCTTCGGGCCAACGACCCCCACCCGCCAGGGGGCCAGCCTGCCCGGAGAGACAGAGCCGCCCCGGCCGCCGACGCGGGCAGGTGCACCTGCCCCCCACGAAAGTGGCCCTCCAAGACCAGAGGGGCGCTCCGCCGCGGAGGCAGCGGGGGGGACCGGAGACGGGCCCGGAGAGAGGGAACCCCCCAACAGGGCGACACCCGCGCAGGCCCGACAACGGAGGGCCCCAGACCCAGGCATCCCATTCATTCATCCATTCACCTATCCGATACCTATACTAATAATAAGATATACTATACATAATAATAATACTAACAATAATACTAATAATAATAATAATATTAATAATAATAATAACCATCTTTGTATAATATAATATTGATAAATTATTAAGTTTTGTTGTCCTGCCAATGGAGGCTCAAATCCTCCATGGCAGGACCCTTCCACACCGCATTCTCACCGACACAGACACACAATCACGCACCGTTCCCCCCTCCCCGGGGGGGTCCAGCACCGCCAGAAGGCACCCCAGGCTGCACGGCAAGCCCCGCCAGGCCCGGGCATCACGACCCACCAATCCCAGCCAAAGTTGATGCTTATGGACCTGTTTGTTCTCCTTTTTTCCAAATTAGAGTCGATAAGAGAATCGATAAGGAATCAATCGTTAAACAGAATCGAAAATGGAATCGGAATTGTAAAAATCTTCTCAATTCCCATCCGCCCGCATGAATGAGGGGAACCGTGCTGCTCGCTCTGACAGCCTGCAGGACGGCGGCACCGCCCGCGCTGCTCAGGCTGACGGACAGGAACAACAACAACGCAGTATGTCAAACTTGTGGAAATTAGTCGTGCGCGCTCAGTCATAACCGAGAGTGTTGTTGTTTTTCAACTAACAACAGTTGTATAAAAGTGCTTAACAATTCATTTGTCATATCATACAAAGCAAAGAAGCTTTTGAATAACATTGCTGATAATGATACAATAGCTTGTCAATTTCAACCTGCAGTTAATCTGCATTAATTAGTAGTTTCATGAATACTGCTCTTCATGCATCTCCGTTTGGTGGCAAAATACCATTTAAAGTGATTTATATAATAACCTCTCATGAATATTAATGAACTGTGTTAAGTACAGACCTCATGCCAAGATAGTCGGAGTTACTGGAGCCGTGTCCTGCTGTGCTTCTGTTTTCGCTCCATCCTGTAGAGCGAAAACAGAAACAGAAAATATAATTTAATACCCCCATACTGCAGAAACCCCGAGGGGATCCTCTTGTTCACGTCTTAAAATAATTTCTATAGATTTTTTCCAGACTGATGTTCTTTCAAATTTCATTACACTGACAATTTAGGTGGTAATGATCCCTCTGTGCACGTATACGCAGGGTTGTCAGCTCTGAAATATAGCAGTTGCCATGGACACAGATGTTTTCTTTTTGTAATAACTGTACATCTTCCAGAGAAATCGCTGTCACGTGAAGTTAGGTGAGATTTGATGATGTGACCGCGCATCGTTAGCTGCTCAGTGGAGCTCTGCATTCATGAAACAGCTTTGCATTAAAAAATGTTGTCCTACAACTATCTTTTGAATGAAATATAAATCAATAGTCACAAACTGCTTTTTTAAATCTGAATCGTCACAGCATATTTGATATTCATGGTAAGCCTTCTCTAAGACTTAATGGTGATGTTACAACAATATGTGAATCATTATCATGTTAGTTGTTGCTCAAATAACATTTTTTTTACATCCTTTTATGAAGTTACTGTAAATAAAAAGAGAAATAAAAACAAGGGACACAGTTGTAGGCTAATTTTACATTCCTTGCAGAAAATAACACCAAAAAACAGTAGATGTAGTCATTTATCAGCATAAAATAGTGTGTTTAAATCACTGACGTCTTTGCAGTGGGGTGATACATTTATACTTTCGGTCCACGCTGTATAAAAAACCAGTGAATTTATTCTTCTTTTTTTAGGGTATCTGGTACTGACTGGCAAGAAAAATTATTGGGAAATGTAACTAATAATAGTATTTGTTTTATATATATATATATATATATATATATATATATATATATATATATATATATATATATATATATATATATATATATATATGCCCGGCCATATATATATGGCCGGGCACCGGGGGTGGATGAGATTCGCCCTGAGTACCGCAAGTCTCTGGATGTCGTAGGGCTGTCTTGGCTGACACGCCTGTGCGACATTGCATGGAGGAAGGGGACAGTACCGCTGGGGTGGCAAACCGGGGTGGTGGTCCCTCTGTTTAAAAAGGGGGACCGGAGAGTGTGTTCCAACTACAGGGGGATCACACTTCTCAGCCTCCCGGGGAAAGTCTACGCCAGGGTACTGGAGAGGAGATTACGGCCGATAGTCGAACCTCGGATTCAGGAGGAACAATGCGGTTTTCGTCCCGGTCGTGGAACACTGGACCAGCTCTATACCCTCCGCAGGGTGCTCGAGGGTTCATGGGAATTTGCCCAACCAGTCTACATGTGTTTTGTGGATCTGGAGAAGGCATTTGACCGTGTCCCTCGTGCCATTCTGTGGGGGGTGCTGAGTGAGTATGGAGTCCGGGGCCCTCTACTAAGGGCTGTCCGGTCTCTGTATGATCGAAGCAGGAGTCTGGTTCGCATTGCCGGCAGTAAGTCAGACTTGTTCCCGGTGCATGTTGGACTCCGGCAGGGCTGCCCTTTGTCACCGGTCCTGTTCATAATTTTTATGGACAGGATTTCTAGGCGCAGCCAGGGGCCGGAGGGGATCCGGTTTGGGAACCTCAGGATTTCATCTCTGCTTTTTGCAGATGATGTTGTCCTGTTGGCTTCATCAGACCGGGACCTCCAGCATGTGCTGGGGCGGTTTGCGGCCGAGTGCGACGCGGCAGGGATGAGAATCAGCACCTCCAAGACCGAGGCCATGGTTCTCGACCGGAAAAGGGTGGCATGCCTTCTCCGGGTGGGTGGAGAAGTCCTGCCTCAGGTGGAGGAGTTCAAGTATCTCGGGATCTTGTTCACGAGTGAGGGAACAATGGAGCGTGAGATTGACAGGCGGATCGGTGCAGCGTCCGCAGTAATGCGGTCGATGTACTGGACCGTCGTGGTAAAGAGGGAGCTGAGTCGAAAGGCGAAGCTCTCGATTTACCGGTCAATCTACGCCCCTACCCTCACCTATGGTCATGAACTTTGGGTAGTGACCGAAAGGACAAGATCGCGGATACAAGCGGCCGAGATGAGTTTCCTCCGCAGGGTGGCTGGACGCTCCCTTAGAGATAGGGTGAGGAGTTCGGTCACCCGGGAGGAGCTCGGAGTCGAGCCGCTACTCCTCCACATTGAGAGGAGTCAGCTGAGGTGGCTTGGGCATCTGTACCGGATGCCTCCTGGACGCCTCCCTAGGGAGGTGTTCCAGGCATGTCCCACCGGGAGGAGACCCCGGGGAAGACCCAGGACACGCTGGAGAGACTATGTCTCTCGGCTGGCCTGGGAACGCCTCGGACTCCCCCCGGAAGAGCTGGAGGAGGTGTCTGGGGTGAGGGAAGTCTGGGCATCCCTGCTGAGGCTGCTGCCCCCGCGACCCGGTAACGGATAAGCGGGAGAAGATGAGTGAGTGAGTGAGTATATATATATATATATATATATATATATATATATATATATATATATATATATATATATATACATATATATATATGTTTATATATATATATATATTGAATAAGTTTTATATGTATTGATTCAAGAGATGTTTCTTTACTAACGATTTGAATTCTTTTATGTTAATAGTTTGCTTAAAGTGTTTGGGAAGTGGGTTCCATGCAGACATACAGTAGCTCTGTACATCACCGTTCTTTTACCATCATTTCTTTATTTTTGGCAGTAAATAATTACCTCTGAGAGCACATCTTGTGCTGTAGCTCTGATTTTCTGAACTGTAACATCATTTTTTGTATAGAACTTGCAGGTGTCATTGAAAAAGTTGGAGTAGAAAAGACGGACCAGAGGTGTATCATTTATGTGAAGAGAAAAAAGAGATGTTCCTAATTTTGGCAACGTTACGAAGGTGCTAACAACTTTCTCCATCTGTGTTTCAGCTGAGTTCCTGTTCCTGCTGTGGGGCGTATACTTGTGCTACGCCGTCCGCACCATACCTTCAGCCTTCCACGAGCCGCGCTACATTGCTGTGGCCATCTACAATGAGCTCCTCATATCAGCCATCTTCCACATCATCAGGTGGGTGGAGGAAAAGGGATGGAGCAGGCATGACTTTGTCTCTCTGCTGGGTGCACGTGACAGATGTGGCAATGAATCATTTCTTCTTCTTCTATACTGATGATGAGAGAAATGGTGAAGGGGGAGGACAATGACAAGAGAACGAAAGATGAAACGCATCAAAGCAGCCAATCAATTAAATTAATAAAGCACCATCACTTGGGGAAAAAACAAATACACGTTCTTTAGATTTGCAGTTCTTTACCTTGGTCCTTCCCAAGTCTTAAGATTGATCCAATATAACTTCAAATGAGCAGTAACACATGTCATCCCATCGTTTAACGATGAAAAAATAAGCCAGAGAGCAGAAGCAGAGTCTGGAAAACAAATTACACTCGGTGATTCAATATCTTGAGGAACCACTTTTAGCTGCAACAACAAATGTTTGCTTCATGAAGACATCAATCTCTCTGGGATCCGGGACTGGGGCTTATCATTACAACCCCGGGGTGGTGAAACTGACTGTTGGATATGGTAAGTCATCTCTGATGGGGAGGTCCGTAAGTACCGACTACAGGTAGTTGGACTCCCCTCAACACAGCAGGGGTTTGTGGAACCGATCGATGGGCTGGATTTTGTTCCCTCAAGAGAAGCCCCGGGTGAAGACTCCATGCTGTATAGTAGGCTTAGTCACAGTCTTTCAGCTAGAAGTTTGCGTGTTGTGGTGTACCCCAGTAGGTGAGAGGAAAGCTTCAGGTCCTTATGCTGAACAACAGTTCGGAGTATCCAGACTATCTGGACACCTTGGCTGTCCAATATCGACAAATCAGAAGAAGGGGCAGGGCAAATTTGCACCAATTATGTTCAAGTACTCAATACCAAGTCCGATGACACCACCCACGACTCTCTATATCAAACCATACAAAAGTTATAGCAAAAAGTAGGAACTATCAAATATGGACCAATCAGATGGAGGGTAGGCGCGCTTTTTGTTGTCTATAGTCGCCACGGTAACGCTTTTGACTGAGGAGGGTAATGCTCTTTGTCGCAGGATGGAGACGCACATTTTGATGTATAACACACCTGGGTGCACGTTACGGTTCGGGCCGCATTGACGGCCGAAGAAATGGCATAAATGGCGCCAGAATTACACAATTAATTCAAAATGGCCAACTTCCTGTTTGGTTTGGGCCATGGTGCCAAGAGACTTTTCTTTAAGTTGTGACATGATACAGGTGTGTACCGATTTTCGTGCATGTACGTCAAACCGTATTGTGGGGCTTGAGGCACAAAGTTTTCTAGGGGGCGCTGTTGAGCCATTAGGCCACGCCCATTAATGTAAACCATTAAATATCCAATTTTTTGCCAGGCCTGGCTTGCGTGCAAAATTTGGTGACTTTTGGGGAACGTTCAGGGGGGCAAAAAAGGCCCTCATTTCGTCAGAAGAAGGAAAAAAAAGAAAACAAGAAAAACGAGAAAAATTCCTACAGATACAATAGGGCCTTCTCACTGTCAGTGCTTGGGCCCTAATAAGTACAGTAGGACAAATTGTGACTGGCACGTATTTCACTGCTCTTCTGACTGCCGCTGCATCCTGATTCGCTCTGTAGCGTGTTTTTCGTCTAAAGCCCGCGGTGCAGGTGTGTTTTTTCCAGAGAAGAACATAGTTATGGGCAGTTGTCGGTCTTTTTTCTTCTGGGCAAAAGGATTTTTATAAACTGACATGCCACCATAGATTATATCTGAGACTGTAATGAACGATTCATCAAAGGCTCCCGTTCTTGAACTGCTGATGAAGCTCATTGGCCGTTCTCAGCATTGTTGCTAAGCAACCAACGTTATTGACACAGGAAGTGAAGAAGCGGGGAGAATGTTTAGCCAATCAGAATGCAGAACACGATGCACAATGCAAATCCGTGAAGCAGCAAGACGTGAAAGGTGAACCGTGTTATAGCGAGGGATTACTGTAATAGAGTTGGGGTAGGAGATACCAGAGTGAGGAAATAGTGTTATAACTCTTCCCAGAAGCACCAGTTGCTTCTCTACCATCGAACAGCTGAAATGCCAGGTTTCAGGGGGGAGATGTGTGGATGATGTCATCTGTATTGATTTTAGAGACAGAACATGGAGCTCTAGCTCCTCTCTGTCATACATGCAATATATGTATGCGGCTGCACCTTTGGGATCCAACGGGTGACGTAACTGTTATAACGGTTAACGGTTTACTACCGGCTGCCTGTTGTTTTTACACCTGCCTATCGAAGTTCTGAGTAAACTATCAGATCGTACAACTTGTGTGGAGTTATTGAAAACCATTACATGGTGTCAGAAGTACCGACGGACACATCGTTTCAGAAAAAGTTTAATCCCCCGGACAGTTTTTTCATTCGACTGCCCAAGTGAATGGGGAGACTGGCGACAAAACTTAACAAGGAGGATGGTGAAGTTCAGGTCACTTACCTGATATATGCTATGGGCCCGGAGGCTGAAAACATTTTCATTCGCGTTGTCAGAGGAGGATCAGAAGAAGTTTGACGACGTGTTAAAAAAATACGACGAGTACTTCTACCCCAAAGGGAATGTGATTTACGAGTCTGTTTCCATCAGAGAGTACAGCGGCCCGGTGAGAAAGTTGAAATGTTTATCAGAGCCGTATATGATCTGTCAGAAGACTGTGACTTTGGAGCAGTCAAGGAATAAAATATACGGGACCGCATAGTGGTGGGGATTCTGGACCAAGAGCTGTCGCGCAAACTACAGCTGGAGTCTAACCTGATGTTAACCCAGACCATCCAGACCATCCGCCAGTTCGAGGAGGTGACGTCACAAGTGAACCAGCAGCACGGAGGAGAGGCATGCACGGCTGTGCAGGAGATCGCCCGCGGACGCAGTAGATCTGCACACAGAGGAAAATCATACTGGAAAAATAAAAGTGGAGAGCGTGAAGGGCCAAAATGTGGCAGGTGCAGAAAAATACAGCACAAAGACCAGGAAAGGTGTCCAGCCCTGAAATCAACGCGCAACAAATGCAAAAAAGTGGGTCACTGGGAAGCAAAATGTCATACTAAAGCAGTCAGAGAAGTGACAGAGACAGAGACTGTTTCAGAGACCCCATACTTCCTGGGTAAAGTCACACAAACAAACAAAGAGGATTTACAGGGGACTGTTAAGATTATCATTGGAAAGACGCCGGTGAAATTTAAAATTGATACAGGGGCCGATCTGAACATCATGGTGGAACAGACATTCCGCATGTTAGGCCCTAAACAGCCACTAGTCCAGTCCCATACCCCACCAATGAGCAGCCCTGGTGGCCAGTTAGTGTGTGTGGGCAAGTTTCAAGCTAATGCACAGTACAAAGAGAAGCATTACTCATTTCCAGTCCATGTTATCCGCAGCCTGACTGCAAGCAATCTGCCAGGCAGAGACACAGCATGTGCTATGGGGCTGGTGAAGCGCATTGAAGAAGTGCACAATGCATTTGGGGAACATGGAACTCTCAAGACAGACCCCGTTAAAATACGGTTAAAGGAGAACGTCGAGCCATATGCAGTACACACAGCACGCAGGGTCACCCTGCCTCTCTTAGAGAACGTGAAAGAGAAGATGCTGCGCATGGAGGTGAACGGTGTCATTGAAAAGGTGACAGAGCCTACAGACTGGTGTGCACCGATGGTGCCAGTTCCATGAAAGAATGGCAAAGTGTGCATCTGTGTGGATCTGAAAAGGCTAAATGAAGCTGTGAGGAGAGAGAGGTACGTCCTCCCAAATGCTGAGGAAATAACTGCAAAGCTGAGTGGCGCAACAATGTTCACATCACTTCACGCTGCCTCAGGGTTTTGGCAGATACCTCTACACCCCGAAAGCAGCAAGATGACCACCTTCCTAACTCCCTTCGGGAGATACTCCTTCAAGCGACTCCCATTCGGCATCACAAGTGCCCCGGAAATATTCCAACACAAAATGGCAGAAACTCTAAATGGTCTTCATGGTGTAGCTGTCTTTATGGACGATATTCTTGTTTATGGAAACACTCCAGAACAACACGACCAGTACCTCAGCAAGGTGCTGGAGAGGATCGAGTCAGCTGGATTTAAGTTGCACAACGACAAGCGTGTGTTCAGACAGGAACAGCTTCATTTCCTTGGCCAGGTGATGGACAAAGCAGGAGTGAAGCCCGATCCAGACAAAGTCAAGGCGATCAGAGAGTTGCCGTCACCACAGAACATGGCGGAGCTGAGACGTGTTCTAGGCATGTTCACATACCTGGGAAAATGTATCCCAAATCTGTCAACAGTGGGCCAACCACTGTATTAACTGTTGAGATCTGAAACTGCAAGGCCGTGGGACCACGCACAGCAGGAGGTGTTCCAGCGCATCAAAGACATCTTATCTACTTCTCCAGTTCTGAAATTCTACGATGTGAATCGACCTACTGTGGTGTCGGCTGACGCTAGCAGCTATGGCATTGTATTAATGCCCTATATACCATAAATAATGACTAAAACATTTAAATATAACATTGAGATAAAACAATGAATGAACAATGACAATAAAAAGAATGAGATTAATATAAAACAGAGTAGTAAGATCCAATAAAAATAAAAAAGAGTTAAATGAGTCAGTTAAAAGCCATATATATGCTGCTGCACCTTTGGGCAGTGCGCGTTGCCAGGGTTACGTCACTGCCGTGCTGTAGAATAGAATAGAATAGAATAGAATAGAATAGAATAGAATAGAATAGAAAACTTTATTGATCTCCCAGAGGAGAAATTCAATCGTGCAGCAGCCAAACACACACGCTTAACGGTTTATACAAAAAAATTAAAATAGAAATAACCAATAAATAGCTAAATAATTAAAAAAAGAGCAATATAAAATGTACAAAATTGAGCAATGTACAAGAGAAAAAATAGTAAACACAAAAAAAATGGATAATATTTACATGTGCAAAAATACTTGAGGTATTTAGCGGGCAGAGGTTATTGCACTTTCAAAGAGACAGGTTATTGCACTCGGGTGGCTACAGTTGGTTATTATAAAGTCTGATGGCTGTGGGGATGAAGGACCTGCGGTAGCGTTCCTTCTTGCAGCGGGTGGAGCAGTCTTTGGCTGAAGGAGCTGCTGAGGGCTCCCCCGGGGGGTGAGAGGGTTGATCATGATAGAGTTCAGCTTGACCAGCATCCTCCTCTCACCCACCTCCTCAGCGGAGTCCAGAGCACAACCAAGAACCGAGCCAGCCCTCCTGACCAGTCGGTTCAGTCTCTTCCTGTCTCTCTCCGAGCTCCCGCAGCTCCAGCAGACCACTGCATAGAATATGGCAGACGCTACCACAGATAGCAGACGCTACCACAGAGTCATAGAAAGTCCTTAAGAGCTCCTTGCACACACCGAAGGACCTCAGTCTCCTCAGCAGGTGGAGTCGACTCTGGCCCTTCTTGTACAGGGCGTCGGTGTTGTGTGACCAGTCCAGTTTGTTATTGAGGTGAACACCCAGGTACTTGTACTCCCCACCGTCTCAATGTCCAGCCCCTGGATGTTCACCGGCGCAAGAGGCAGAGGGTTCCTGCCGAAGTCGATCACCACCTCCTTCGTCTTGCTGGTGTTGATTCGCAGATGGTTCCGTTCGCACCATGAGACGAAGTCGGCGATGACCCCCCTGTACTCCAGATCGTCCACCCTGGACACGCGTCCCACGATGGCGGAGTCATCTGAGAACTTCTGGAGATGGCAGGAGTCTGTGTTGTAGTGGAAATCCGAAGTGTAAAGTGTGAAGAGGAATGGAGCGAGCACTGTACCCTGTACCCCGTGCTGCAGACCACCACATCAGACACACAGTTGCGGAGCCTCACGTACTGTGGCCTGTTGGTGAGGTAGTCGATGGTCCATGCAGCCAGGTGACAGTCCACTCCTGCTTCCTCCAGCCTCCCCCTGAGCAGTGATGGCTGGATGGTGTTAAAAGCACTGGAGAAGTCAAAGAACATGACTCTCACAGTGCTGCCGGCGCTCTCCAGATGCGCGAGTGACCTGTGCATCAGGTAGATGACAGCATCATCCACACCGATGCCAGGCCGGTACGCGAACTGCAGGGGGTCCATCACATCAACCACCTGCTGTCTCAGGTGGCCGAGTAGAATCCTCTCCATGGTCTTCATCAGGTGAGAGGTTAAGGCTACTGGTCTGAAGTGGTTGGGCTCCCTGGGTTGTTTGGTCTTTGGAACCGGAACCACACAGGAGGTCTTCCACAGGAGTGGAACTCTCTCCAGACTGAGGCTCAGGTTGAAGATGTGCAGGAGCACAGCATAGAGCTGGTCTGCACAGTCCCTCAGCAGCCTGGAGGTGATGCCATCAGGACCAGCAGCCTTCCTCGCCTTGGTCCTCCTCAGCTCCCGCCTCACCTGGTCAGCTGTGATGAGGCTGGTGGGGGGGGGGGGGGGGGGGTGTCGGTTGACTCCTGATGAATGGGACCGGGGGAGGGGGGTGTAGGTTGCTCAGGAGGTGAGGGGGAGGTGTGACGATGACGAGGTACTGCAGGGAGAGGCAGGGGGGTGGGAACCAACGGATGAGCGTTGGTGTGAAGAAGGAGAGGAGGAGGGGGGGAGGGACATGTCGTTGTCGAATCTGTTAAAGAACAGATTCAGCTCATTCTCCCAGACATGGTCCCCAGACACAGACCCCTCCCTGCTGCCCCCGGAGAGGCCCGAGATGGTTTTAAGGCCTCTCCAGACCTCCCTGGCGTTGCTCCCGCTGAGTCGCTCCTCCAGCTTCTTCCTGTAGCAGTCCTTGCCTCTCCTGATTCCTCTCCTCAACTCCCTCTGAACCCTCCTCAGTTCATCCTTGTCCTCGGACTTGAAGATCCTCTCTTCTCGTTAAGCAAGGTCTTCAGTTCCGGGGTCACCCAGGGTTTCTTGTTGGAGAAACACCGTACCTTCTTGGTTGGAACAGTGTTCTCCACACAGAAGTTGATATAGTCCGTGATGCAGGTTGTTAGGCTGTCAATGTCCTCCCTGTGGGGCTCGCACAAGACATCCCAGTCTGTGGTGTTGAAGCAGTCCCTCAGAGCCATACTGGTCTCCTCAGACCAGCACTTCACATACTTAACAGTGGGAGGTTGTTTATTCACCATAGGTAAGTATGCAGGGGACAGATAAACCAGGTTGTGATCTGAGCGCCCCACTGGGGGGAGGGGTGAAGAGGTGTATGCGTCTTTGGTATTCACATACATTAAGTCCAGTGTTCTATTGTCTCTGGTGTGGCAATTTACATACTGTGTGAAGGTGGGAAGAGTGGAGGACAGCGAGGCGTGGTTGAAGTCACCCGAGATGAGGAGTAGGGACTGGGGGTGCGCTGTCTGAAGTTTGGATACTACAGAGTGCAGGGATTCAAAGGCTGCAGCAGCGTCGGCCGACGGGGGGATGTACACTGTAATCGCGATGACGTGCGAGAACTCCCTCGGGAGGTAGTACGGCCGAATGCTAACAGCTAGCAGCTCCAAGTCCTTACTGCAGTACCGTTCCTTCACTGTGATGTGTCCCGGGTTGCACCATTTGTCGTTCACAAACATTGCACAAACAGATCCAACGGGTGACGTAACTGTTATAACGGTTAACGGTTTATTACCGGCTACCTGTTGTTTTTTACACCTGCCTATCGAAGTTCTGAGTAAACTATCGGATCGTACAACTTGTGTGGAGTTATTGAAAACCATTACACTCTCCTCAGTGTTTCCTGACAAACGAGCTCCATTAGGAACTCTCCCAAACATTTATTCAATGTTAAGATCGTGTAAGCCACATTCTTTTTCATGTCCTTGATCGTCAGGGAATCTGCTTTATTTGCCACATGCCAGTTCAGTTTAAGTAAACCTGTTACTGTAATTAAGGAATGGTATGAAAAGTGTCAAGGGGGGTTATGGAGTAGGCTCCTTTGGCCAGAACAACCTTGTGTTTAATCATGCTCTTGGAGATACATTTGCCAGCTGGAGCGGGCATCGCAAGTACACGGCATGTCGGATGAAAGACAGTATTTATCCACCCCCTTCATCAGGAAAATCAACAGTGTCAGCAGAGCTCAACATAAGTCAGTTGAAAGGAGGTGAATAAAAATGTCTTCCCTCGGCAGACCCAGTTGATATGTATTGAACGGTGACGTGCCAAAGCCTAAAATAACCCCTGCTTGCTGGGCTGCTGTTTCTCCGTCTCTGCCAGCTTGTGTCTCTCTGATGAGGAGAACATTTCAGCAACTGCTGTTTGTTTACTGTACTTTTTAAATGTAGTAGCTGTGAATCAAAGTTAGCCTGAGTCACTAATGTCAAACCGACTCATTTACTGGATTTGAGTGGTGGGGTGTAGATTCATACTGTACATCACGTGAGTGTTTGTTTACGATTGACCAGGTCGGTATTTTAGGCAGAATGTCAACGCTAGATAAGGTGAATCCACAGATCTCTGACTCTGCACGTTCTTGGTCTCGATGAGACCTTTTCATTCATTAGATTTCTTCGCTCTCATTACGTACTTCTGTGGGTTATCGTCAGCTAGCTGCCTGTTGATAATGAGCTGAAGATGTACAAGTTGTTGACAGTTATGACAATGTTTGGATGCATTAAAGCATCTAAAAGAACATCTTGACTGCTGTATAATTCAGACTGAACTTGTCTGTGTACTGTATGTGTGTTCTTACTGTATTTATTGTCTAGTTTTATTCCCGTCACCGCAGCAATGGGAAATCTGAAAACAGGAACGCTGTTCCGTCGGACTTTGGTTGATCTCCTCAGATTTTTCGCACAGCCTTCGGTCTCCATTTAGTGTACATGTGACATGTACTGTACTTTGTGTCAACTCTCCGTTTTACTAAAATGTGTAATGAAAGATTATACAGTATGCGTGTGTGTGTGTGTGTGTATGTATGTAGGTATATGTGTAGGTATGTGTATGTGTAAGTATGTGCTTATATATATAATGTATGGAATGATATTTAGTAATGACATGTGGAATACAGTATGCAGTTATTTTGTTTATACTCGCGCAACTTCTCAGATGAATTTATTTATGTATTTTGTTTCATTCTCTAAATCCTAAATACACTAGTTTATAAAAGCTAACATTTTTTTTTTCCCCCTTTCTTTTTCTTGTGAAAAGGGTAGGCATCATAAGCTTAGGCTCCAGTCTACACCTTTTGGTCCCTGGTTTTTAGTTCAAATTAAAAAATTATATATTTTTTTTTGTATTACATTGACGATTTACACCTGTACTTTGGATTATTTGTGTTGTGGAAATTGAAGGACCAATAAACTAAACTTAACTAAATGATGATACCAATGAAAGCAGGGACGAACACCTAAGACATGCAATTTAAACCCTTAAAGCAGCACTATGTAACTTTTCCACCGTAATATCATATTTCCAGAGTCATTGTGATGGTACATCAACTTCCAACAGGTTTAATGAACCTCTGTCATGGTCTGAGGGGTCTGTATCGCCTTCACTGGCACTATGTAACTTTGAGGAGCATGGTAGGAACCCTGCCACACTAAAAAACTACAAATCGTTATGACTTTGACTGCTTTACGGCATACGTCACTTCTCCCTCCTTCCCGATTCGTAGTCCAGACCAAAGCTGGGCGGGGCGTGGAGCGCAGAGCTCAGCAGAAGCTGGAATCATGGCCGAAGCAGGGAAAAAAACAAAGGAAATAAAAGTTTTATCGGAGGAGGCGAAAAAAGAAAGCGGGAGAGTAACAAGCTAAATGCCCGGACAAAAAAAATAAAAAAAATGCCCGGACATCGTTACTTTCCGTTATTCTGTAACCATGGTAACCCGTTGCTGTATTGTGGCTGCAGCAGCTCCACATAACAGACGTGGGGAAAAGATCGCTAATGGTTTAACTTTTCACCGCTTTCCTGCTCGGAGGCAGAACCACGGAGGCCAAGTATCTGACATAACAGAGTAAAAGAGTGAAAGAGTCGTCGGCTCGCTTGGATCGCGGCTGTAACGACCAAACATAAACTTCCACAGTATCCCACAAACACTCACACAGACCGGGGTCGGATCATTCATACGGGTTTTATTCCCCACTTCGCGAGCTAAACGCAGTTGCTGGCCAGCTTTGCGGTGCGATTAACCCCAATCTTCAGATAAAACTAGTTTGTTGAGGAAAAGATACTCTATTTGTAGCTGCAGAGGAAAAAAATAATCTCACGAGGAAAACAAGAATATTGCTCATCATGCCTCGGAGCCTCTTCCGCATAATATAGCGGTCAAAAAAAAGAAAAGAAAGAAGTAAGAGTAATACAAAACATGTACTGTATGTTGTACTATTACACTAATTTATTGAACCACATGGCGAGTCAAACATTTACCAAAGCAGCTGCCAAACACTCCTAAACAAGGTAGCCGGAGACGTGGGTTGTGCAGAACTGCGGCAGTAAATCCTCATCGGAGCTCCACTCTTTAGTAGGGATTTCCTATGGATCAAACCGTTAATAATCATTATTTTCTCCATATACTGCTCCCTGGCTTCCTTGTTTAAGGTATCCCGGTAAATTCCAGTTCCTTTCCAGCAGTTTAACATCTTTTTTTTTTCGTTCCGTCTTTGACGGAAGCTTTGAGATTGTGTGGGAATGACTCCTCAGGTTAAGGAGGAGACCTGAGCTCAGTGCAGGACCTCCCGGGGTTGGTAGAGGGAGTAATGCCCAGGACTGTAGCTTAGGTAGGAGCACTGGGTGATATAATGGGAAAAAATCGGGGATAAAAAATATTTAAATGAAATGAGATTGTGTGGGAATCATTGCATCATGCAATAATGTACACATTTGAATAATAAATGATAACTATAAAGAAGCTTCTAAGCCCGGAGACCCACTGGATGCTTAGCTAAGCTTCCTCTGCAGACAACCCGCAGCCAGTCGGTCTGCTAGCACAACAAAATGTATTCTCTTTTAAATGCGAATGCCGATGCTTTATTAAGTCTTTATTCACAGTTCAGCAGTTCAGACAGTGCTAAGTGCTACAATGCTAAAGTAATGGCAATTAAAGCTGCAAGCAGCGATGAACGGGCCCTCACACCCTTGTGCATGTTCAGGCTGCAGTGGAAGCTTGTATGACTTGATGTAGATTCTTCAGGTCTGGACATTTAGCGGATGACACCAGCCACGACTCTCTATATCAAACCTTTCAAAAGTTATGGAAGAAAGTAGGAACTATCAAATATGGACCAATCAGATGAAGGGGGGGCGCACTTTTTGGCGTCTATCGTCGCCACGGTAACGCTTTTGACTGAGAAAAGTAATGCTCATCGTTGCAGGATCGAGACGCACATTTTAATGTACAACACACCTGGGTGCACGTTACGGTTCGAAGAAATTGCATAAATTGCGCCAAAATGACACGATTAATTCAAAATGGCCGACTTCCTGTTTGGTTTCAGCCATGGCGCCAAAAGACTTTTCTTTAAGTTGTGACATGATACAGGTGTGTACCGATTTTCGTGCATGTACGTCAAACCGTATTGTGGGGCTTGAGGCACAAAGTTTTCTAGGGGGCGCTGTTGAGCCATTAGGCCACGCCCATTAATGTAAACCATTAAATATCAAATTTTTGGGGGGGGCAAAAAGGCCCTCATTTCGTTGGAAGAAGGAAAACAAAAAAAAACCCGAGAAAAACTAGAAAAATTCATACAGATACAATAGGGCCTTCGCACTGTCAGTGCTCGGGCCCTAATAAGTACAGTAGGAAAAATTGTGACTGGCACGTATTTCACTGCTTTTCTGACTGCATCCTGATTCGCTAACCATTAAATATCAAATTTTTCGCCAGGCCTGGCTTGCGTGCAAAATTTGCTGACTTTTAGGGGGAAAAAAAGGCCCTCCTTTCGTCGGAAAAATAAAAAATAAAAAATTTAAAAAAAATTTAAAATGTAAGTGCTCGAGCCCTAATTAGTTGTTGACTGCAACTGCACCCCTAATTAAACAAACATGTGTAGCTATGGAGACCAACACTGTGTTTCAAGATCTTATCTGCTGCAAAAATGGGCATTTTAACATCGGGATCAATGGAGATTGAGTTGCTCTCGGAGCCGGCCCCTAGTGGTCAGTCAAGGAATTGCAATTCAATTCACTTCGCTCACTTCCACACTAGTAAGTTGCCTGTAACCCTTCGTTTCAGGCATCTCAAGCACTTTTCTCTCACTCTTTTATGCTCCTCTTTTACCTCTCTGCATGGTTCAGTCCATCACAGCCAGGTCTTTTCAAGGAGTGACAGATACTCATTGCAAAATCTTAACAAGAATATTTGTTTTATTTCTAGTTAAAATGTCTCATTTTAGTCAAAAAAAAATCTCATTACACTTAAAACAAGACTCATCACTGGAAAAAACAACAATTTTGAGTTTTTGCAGTGCTCGTCTGTCGCTCAGCAAGCTCACTGGGTTTTCTTAAATTCCACCTCCTCCAGCTTCCACCTGAACATCTGGACATCTGGACTGATTAGACTGGAGTCCAGGGGCCAAACTCTTCCCTCTTTACTCATTAAGAAATCATTTGAAGTCTTCATTGCTTGAATCGACTGATTGAAATGAGACTGAGTCGAGGAAGAAAATGTACTTTTAATTTGGATTAGCAGCATATGAATTGAGAGTGATGAGAAATGCTACATGAGACACATAAGTTGATCTATAAAAGGAACAGAAACAGCCTCCAAACACAGGTATAGGATGTAGACACTCAGGAACATTAGTGTGAAAACCCTGTCTTATGTTTCAGTGTCTTCGACTGATATAAGTGGTTTGATCATCATTTGTGGTAGAAAATGAGAGAAACTAAAAACAGCTACCGTTACCGCTGTGATGTCACGGCTGACGGCTGCGTGCTTTAAAATAGATTTTGCAGACGTTCGTCATCGGAAATGAGTCACAGTTTCTTCATAACCTGAGGATTTGGTTTGTTTGCTTCGTGGATACGGACAGAAAAAAAAAAATTCTCTCTGAGGATAAGAGTAACAAACAATTAAGAGCAAAAAAACATGGCTGATTGAAAACATCAACATATTTAAGTAATGCCTTTGCAAATATGAAAAATTGTTGATCATAATGCCGGTAATTAAAGACATATTAAAGGAATCACATGAAGACATGTTACAGGGTGTAACACAACTGAGCTCTATCTTCTCTTGCATTTAAACTTATGTCACAAAACATTTTTTAAACTAGACCCTGTTTGCTATAGTAAGCTTTTTAAAACATCATGGGCACAATAACCACGGAGATGCAACTCTCCTGGTAAGGATGTGGCGACATTAAACATGGTGACGTCTGTTATTTAAATCACAGCTCTGTTGAAGTTTGCAGCAATAGCAGCGTCACAACGGCTCTACAGTTGAAATGTAATCATAAATAAGCTAAAAAAACAACATTAAAGGGTCATCAAATGCCCATTTACCGTAAGTTCATGTGATTCTTTAGGGTCTTAATGAAAAGTAACTAATATACTTTGGTTAAAGGTAGGAGTATTTTAATTTGTGTACTTGCCGATACCGAGTACTGATACGATACTTCTACCACAAAAATAACTAGGCTAAAAATGCAATGAAAAATGCAATGAATGGGAAGGTTTTATTTGCAACAGATAAATTCAATAAAAATAAACAAAATGAGTAGAATAACTATTTTAAACAAAAAATAATCTTTCTGTGTAAATAAAAAGTCTCCACACTGGCACTGTGTTCACATTTACACTGCAAAAACTCAAAATCTTAACAAGAATATTTAATACAAGAGTCAACACTGGAAAAAACAACAATTTTCACCTGTTTCAAGTACATTTTCACTTAAAATAAGTACAAAAATCTGCCAGTGGAACAAGATTTTTTTGCTTATTTCAAGTGAAAATTTATTTGAAACAGGTGAAAATTGTCAAATAAGTTATTTTTCTGGTAATGACTCTTGTTTGAAGTGGAATGAGATTTTTTGACTAAAAATGAGACATTTTAACTAGAAATAAGACAAATATTCCTGGTAAGAGTTTGAGTTTTTGCAGTGTAAGAAAATATCAAACATATGAGATATCAATGAAACATCATATCGCGGTTCGAGTGTGTCGAGAAGACGGTGAAATCCTTCGTCTTCTCCAGCTGACAGTAGCTGGTTAGAGCCTCTGTTATTTTAACGGCCCGTGGGTAGTCTCTTTCCATTGTCTGTCTCTTTTGCAGAACCTGAGCTAATGTTGGCTGTTGTGGTCTTGCAGTAGCATTAGCAAACTCTATGCACTGCAAAAACTCAAAATCTTAACAAGAATATTTATCTTATTTCTAGTTAAAATGTCTCATTTTTAGTCAAAAAATCTCATTACACTTAAACCAAGACACATCACTGGAAAAAACAACAATTTTCACCTGTTACAAGTAGATTTTCACTTGAAATAAGTAGAAAAATCTGCCAGTGGAACAAGATTTTTTTGCTTGTAATGAGAAGATAAATCTTGTCCCACTGGCAGATTTTTCTACTTATTTCAAGTGAAAATTTACTTGAAACAGGTGAAAATTGTCAAATAAGTTATTTTTCTGGTAATGAGTCTTGTTTTAAGTGTAATGATATTTTTTGACTAAAAATGAGACATTTTAACTAGAAATAAGACAAATATTCCTGGTAAGATTTTGAGTTTTTGCAGTGTACTCAGCTTTATGATGCATCTTGAGATGTTTTATCAAGTTGCTGGTATTAAACGACGTATTCTCCTTTCCTCCTCTTGACACCTTAGCAGCACGAAGCATACAGTCTGCCTTGCTGCGGGATGAACATGATTTTAGATGTTTTCCAGTTGCTCAAACTGAAAGTTTACGCTGCCACTCAGTCTTTCTGACACTCAGTCTTTCTGACACTCAGTCTTTTTGACACTCAGTCTTTCTGACACTCAGTCTTTCTGACACTCAGTCTTTCTGACACTCAGTCTTTCTGACACTCAGTCTTTCTTACACTCAGTGGGCGTAACCGGCTGTGAAGTCACATCTGTGACGTCATGCTCATTCCCTCTATATTTAAACCTGGTTAGTGTTTTTGGTTGTTTGTTGCATTGCTGCATTTATAGATTATGTCATATGATCCACAGAGTCCCAGTAAAAGCCTCAAACGGAACATGTGCATGCACTTCAACGAATCCATGGGGACCTGAGGTTTCGTTAAAACATCTGACATACAAGATGGCAGCGTTTATGTGGAAATATGATGTCACTCACATTTGACAGCTGTTGAAAACAGCTGTGATTCAAAATGTATTGTTGAGGAAGCGTCAAAGCCTCTTAAAACAAAGGTGCACTCTGATAAGACGGCGGTGTTTCCTGACGGCCAGGAAACTGCAGGATAAAGAGAGTCAAGCCCATGAAGGGAATGTTTGAAAGTGAAATGTTCTCTTGATGTTCCCCTGCAGGTTCTCCGTGGTACCAGCACTTCACCCGGACTGGATGCTCATGCTGTTCTTCGCTCACACACATCTGACTGTGACGGTGACTCTGGGCCTGCTGCTCATTCCAAAGGTAAAGCTCTGCTTTCTTGGAAACTGGACCTAAAAAGCAGCACAGACCCTAGTTTAAAGTTTTTATGCTTTTACCACCATAACCGGTCAGCTCCGGGGGGCATTACAGTTTATAAACAGTGTTTGCTGTGATGCTGAATAGAGGGGTCTGCATTGACGTCACTTCCCCATTAATATTTGGTACAGTTACCAAGAACCAGTGGTCCATGGACATTAATATTTGGTACAGTTACCCCAAGAACCAGTGGTCCATGGACATTAATATTTGGTACAGTTACCCCAAGAACCAGTGGTCCATGGACATTAATATTTGGTACAGTTACCAAGAACCAGTGGTCCATGGACATTAATATTTGGTACAGTTACCAAGAACCAGTGGTCCATGGACATTAATATTTGGTACAATTACCCCAAGAACCAGTGGTCCATGGACATTAATATTTGGTACAGTTACCCCAAGAACCAGTGGTCCATGGACATTAATATTTGGTACAGTTACCAAGAACCAGTGGTCCATGGACATTAATATTTGGTACAGTTACCAAGAACCAGTGGTCCATGGACATTAATATTTGGCCATGAATTATTGCCGGAAGGTGCTTGTTACAGCATGTAACTGCTATTATTGTTATTGCACGTGATTGGTTGGTTTCTCTGAGACTCTATTAATCAGAGCAACAGCTTGGGGGAAGAAACTGTCCTCCTCCTTTACGGCTGCCTGGGGGGCGGGGCTTATGAGTACGAGTACGTTCAGTATCCGCGTCCTGCTCTTGACCAGGTTTACTCGTCTTCGTGTGGACGTGGCCTCAGTTAATAAAACCATGCAAAATTAAAACCAATCCCACATATATATAGAAAAACCAGCACCATTAATTAGGACATTTACATAGCATGAACCAAACCAAACAAGAGGAATCTACCCCCTAAACAGCTGTAAAGATGCACAAACAGGGTGTTTTTGTACTATATTTCATTAAGACCTCAGGAAATTACGGAAGAGTATTAGGGCCAGGTAGGAGAAAAATAAAAATAATATTTTAGAGGAGGAAGATTTTTTTTTCAATATGCACTTTGAGAAAAAAGTCGAAATGTCTAGAAAAAAGTTGAAATGTCGAGATTAATTTTGAAGCACAATTTCGAGAAAAAAGTTAAAATGTTGAGAAAAAAGTCAAAATTTCGTGAATAAAGTTGAAATGTTGAGAAAGAAGTACGAAATCTCGACTTTATTCTTGAAATTGTATTTCAACATTAATCTCATTTCAACTTTTTTCTCGAAGTGCATAATCAAAAAAAATCTTAAATCCCTCTCAAATATTTTTTCTCCTGCATGGCCCTAATTAGACCCTCCAGAAAAACGTGGGCTAAAATCCTTGATTCCGCAGGCTAAAATCCTTGATTCCGCAGGCTAAAATCCTTGATTTTGCGGGCTAAAATCATTGATTATGCGATTAAATGTGGGGGTTTTTTATGTGCTTTTATGCGGTGAAATTGCGGAATATGTGGGAACTCGTGGAATATGCGGAAAGTTGCAAAATATGCGAAATATGCAGGAAGTTGCGGATTCGGCGCTGAGCTCTTCCCTCTTAAATTCAGCGGTCTGTCTCGTCTGAATCAAGGTCGTAAGAGAAAAAAAAGGAGAGCAGGTGGAGAGGAGAGGGGCGGGGGCGGCCCGGGGGCCGGCCGCCTCTCTCCCTCCAGCCCGCGGCTCAGTGCTCGGGTGATTGCCGGGCGCACCAGCGCGACGAGGGGGATGGGACAGAGCTCCGTCACCCCACGCGTCCGCCGCCAAGATCCCCCAAGTGGATGGGAGCTCCGCCTCCGCAGGCGCAGTGGTACGCGGTCAGCGCGGAGACCTGAGTCCACCGGCAGCCCGTCCCCCCGCGCAAGCGGGGGGACGGGCTGCCGGTGGACTCTCTTTTTCCTCTCACCCCCGCGGGTGAGAGCTGCTGTTTGGGGGGTGGCGGTTGCGAGGGGTGCGGAGGTCCCCGGGCGGGTCCCGCACGTTGCGACCGGGCGTCCCGACATGTCACTCACAACACTCCCCCCTTTTTCCAAACTTTATGCGAAAATGTCGGCGATGATGCAGTGAAATCAAGCGAGCCCCGCATAATTCGCATATTCAGCGCGGACATATGCAATATTAACCCCAGTAAAAGTGATTTTTCTGCACCAGACATTGAAATCCACGGAAGGTCTGTAAATCCACGGACAGCCGTGAAATCCGCGAAAAATTCCGCGATCACGGAATCGCGGATTCCTGGAGGGTCTACCTAATACTTTTCTGTAGGAAATTCTTTCACCTTTTGGGAAACAATAAAAGACACAAAACATCTACTTTGGATTTTTTTTTTTTTTGTTTGTTATTCTCTCAGCAACACTGTGAGGACAAGTTCAAGTGTGGGGGCATCAGACAGATCCACTGAAACGGCTGAGACACATCATGGCAAAGATTTCATTGCAGTAAATTAAGTGAATACAAAATAGTTTTTCAGCAAATACAAGTTTCACCCACAATAAATAAATAAAGGAAATAATCTAGTTCTCCTCCAAGAGGGTCATTGCCTGTCCGAAACACAGCATTACTTATTAGTTTGGTAATAAAAAGTTGATTTGTCAGCTTTGATAGAGAAAGGCTTATTATGAATCATTTTAAGTTCTTTGGGCATCAGCAGACTCATTTGCTATCATCGCCTTAAAGTCATTTAGAGGGAATAAGTGGTTATTGCTGCTCAGCTACGTACTCCCACGGGTGTGTTTGAGGCTGATGGAAATCATTTCATTCTGCTGCTGCGTGAGAGGTGTAACAACCATCAGCGCTCTCCGTTCTTAATTATTCACCTCAGAGTCCTCTGGAACAATTAAACACAACGGGGGGACCATCATTTACACCAGCTGTTTTTGAGCAGAAGAGAAACATTTGTATCTTTGGTCATCCTGGATGTGTCGTTCAAAAAAAGGATGAGATCAGCTGCAAACTCTTCCTGTTGTGATTTTGTGATGAAGCAACCTTACAGTACATCACCTATGGTTTCTGTATTTAGGAATCCAAACATGGAGGAGATTAGGGGCTGCAAGCACCAAACTGCATCATTTGGAGTTTGTTATACACAGTTTCCAAAGTTGCATGGGGATGAAATATTAATGAGCTGCAAGAGATTTTTGATCCACACTAATATAAAACAGCACTGCTGTGCCTGCAGCTACTGTTGGGGTGTTAATCAAGGCAATGCAAGTTTATTTGTATGGATCAATTCAATACAAGGTAATTCAAAGTGCTTTACATCAACATTAAAAGCGGCAAGACACAATTAAAGCTGCAAGCAGCGATGAGCGGCAGGCTGCAGTGGAAGCTTGTATGACTTGCATGTAGATTCTTCAGGTCTGGACATTTAGTGGATGAAACCACCCACGACTCCCTATATCAAACCATTCAAAAGTTATGGCAGAAAGTAGGAACTATCAGATATCCACCAATCAGAAGAAGGCGCTAATTCAGGCAATGAAGGTCAAGTACTCAATACCGAGTCCAATGACACCACCCACGAGTCTTTATCACAACCCGTTCCAAAGTTATGGCAGAAAGTAGGAACTATGAAATATGGACCAATCAGATGAAGGGTGGGCGCGCTTTTTTGCGTTTAGCGTTGGTAACGCTTTTGAAAGAGAAAAGTAATGCGTGTTGTCGCAGGATGGAGACCCACATTTTGATGTATAACACACCTGGGTGCACGTTACGGTTCGGGCCGTATTAACGGCCGAAGGAATGGCATAAATTGCGCCAAAATTACATGATTAATTGAAAATGGCCGACTTCCTGTTCGGTTTCGGCCATGGCGCCAAGAGACTTTTCTTTAAGTTGTGACATGATACAGGTGTGTACCGATTTTCGTGCATGTACGTCAAACCGTATCGTGGGGCTTGAGTCACAAAGTTTTCTAGGGGGCGCTGTTGAGCCATTAGGCCACGCCCATTAATGCAAACCATTAAATATCACATTTTTCCCCAGGCCTGGCTTGGTGCAAAATTTGGTGACTTTTGGGGCACGTTTAGGGGGAAAAAAGGCCCTCATTTCGTCAGAGAAAGAAAGAAAGAAAGAAAGAAAGAAAGAAAGAAAGAAAGAAAGAAAGAAAGAAAGAAAGAAAGAAAGAAAGAAAGAAAGAAAGAAAGAAAGAAAGAAAGAAAGAAAGAAAGAAAGAAAGAAAGAAAGAAAGAAAGGGATTATTCATAGCTACAATCAATAACATTTCAAAATGAAGGACAAAAATGTCAAAAAGTGTGAATTTTCATACCTTGCCGGTCCTTGTGCTTCTTCATATCTGCAGGACAGTCTTGTTTAACTCAGACGAGGCCTGAACATCAAATCCACTGCGTGTTTATACGGAAAAGTATTAGGGCCGTGCAGGAGAAAAGATATTTGAGAGGGGAAGATTTTTTTTTATTGTGCACTTCGAGAAAAAAGTCGAAATGTCGAGAAAAAAGTTGAAATGTCGAGATTAATGTTGAAATACAATTTAAAGAATAAAGTCAAAATTTCGTGAATAAAGTTGAAATTTTGCCTCAACATTTCTCAACATTTCAACTTTATTCACGGAATTTTGACTCTCTCAACATTTCCACTTTTTTCTCAAAATTTAAAAAAAAAAAAGTCGAAATGTCGAGATTAATTTTGAAATACAATTTCAAGAATAAAGTCGAGATTCCGCACTTTTTTCTCAACATTTCAACTTTATTCACGAAATTTTTATTTTTTTCCTCAACATTTCAACTTTTTTCTCGAAATTGTACAGTACTTCAACATTATTCTTGGCATTTCAACTTTTTTCTCAGCATTTCGACTTTTTTCATAATGAAAAAAAAATCTTCCTCTTCAAAAATATTATCTAAATTTTTCTCCTGCCTGGCCCTAATACTCTTCCGTATGTTTCCCATCTTCTACCATGCGAGCAAAAGTCTTTAACCTTCCTCTCCACATGTTTCAGTTCTTGTCTAAAGGCACCCAGGCCCGGGATGACATCGCCACCGAGGCCTACGAGGAGGAGCTGGACATGGGCAGATCTGGCTCGTACCTGAACAGCAGCATCACCTCAGCCTGGAGCGAGCACAGCCTGGACCCAGAGGACATACGGGTGAGCAGCGCCTTCAATCACTCCCAACATGCCGTCTGATTCACTGCTTTAGTCCAAATGTCCAAACTGTTTTCTTGCTGCGATATCACGGTTTCAATAGAGAGTGTGCCAGTCAGCGCTTCCGTGCTGGGTTGTTGTGTTTCTATTGTTTTAGGAAAGAAATGAATTTTTCTTAGTAGAGAAATGCAGACAAGTACAGAAGACTACTTTCGTAAAAAATTACCTGATGACATCACCTCTTAAAAATAACACCATTATATTCCTTTGTCATCTCTTCAGAATCTGTAACCAGGCTTGAAATGCAAAAATGGCTAATTAAATAGACAATTAAATAAAATGAAGGTGGCACATGAAATATCTTCAACTTTTTTCTGATTTAGGATTGCATGCCTCTTTAAACCTGATGTGTCCTTTTATAAAATAATGGGTGATTAAGCATGTATGAACTCCTCACGCAGGATGAGTTGAAGAAGCTGTATGCCCAGCTGGAGGTTTACAAGCGAAAGAAGATGCTCGCCAACAACCCTCACCTTCAGAAGAAGCGCAACTCGAAGAAAGGTCTGGGCCGCACCCTGATGAAGCGGATCACCGAGATCCCGGAGAGCATGCACATCCACCGCCAGTGCAGCCGTGACGACGGCAGCGAGCACGGCAGCAACCGCAGCACCCTGAGGAGAAACCCGTTTGAGCCGGGCCACCACGGTAGGACCAGAGCTCCTCCGCCTCGTCACGGTCGTTGTGTAGGAGCCGTGTGAACTCTTTCAGGGTCAATTTGTATTTTCCAATTATTTTGCCTAGGATCGGTTCTTTTCTTTCTTAAATTTTTTATTAAATCATTTTCTTTTTTTTTTTAAACTTTATTATGGTATTTTAGTTTTTACAGTAAAGCCTGAATTATGGTTCTGCGTTAAACCTACACCGTAGGGTACAGGGCTACGCGGGAGTCTCTCCGTAGCCTACGTCGTAGCCTGACCTGCACCTCCCAAGAAATGGAACTACGCGTCAAGGCGACGCAGACCCAACCCAGACCGAGAGGGCTGTGATTGGTTTGCTTGGTAGCAACGCATTTCAGGTTCTCTCTCGGTCGCCGTTGTTCACTGTGACCGGAAAAGCCGGAAGCGAAACAAAGAATCAACTAGAGACGACAAAAACAATAACATTGTTGTAATTCAGCCACATTGGAGGGTTTTCGAGCATGAATCGCCTTTTCTTTTCTCCGGAAAAGAAGGCAACCCCCTAGTGCTCTGGGGGGGTACTGCACTGCGGAGAAATGGAGTGACGGAGAAGTCCGAAGGGTTCACAACGGCGTCACGGCAACGGCGTAGGCTCTGCGTTTGTCAAGGTGTGGTTGTGTTGAGGACCCAAATGCAGGAGAGCAGGAGGCAGGAGTTCACCAAAAACTGGGTTTATTGAACCAAAACCAAAAGCGCTGCTGTGCAGGGTCAAAAAAAGGCTGAACAAAAAACAGGAATCCAAAACTAGACGAGGAGACATGGAGGGAACAAACAGTACGGACCAACAGGGAGCAGGGGAAAGACAAGACCAGATATACACAGGGGATAACGAGGCACAGGTGCAGACAATCAGGGCAGATGGAAACAGGAGGGACAGAACTGAAACTTAAAAACTGGGGGAAGTGTCAAACCCTGACAGTGTTGGTTTAACGCAAAACCATAATTCAGGCTTAACACAAATATAACACAGATGTACCTGCTGATGAACATATGAACACATAGGATATCAGGGTCAGCACAATACAGTTTGTCTTTTCTGTGTTCTTTTTTTGTTTTCCGGGTTACTTTTCCAAAGTAAAGGTTGACAGGAGGCTTCAATAGGGTCCCGAGTGTCATATCATCCTTAGTCCATATATTACTCTTGAGCAAATAGAGAATTTACCTTGATATCTGATAAATAGGTGACAAAGAAATAATAATAATGAGGTGCATGTTGTAGTAAATGTTAAAGGAAAGAAAGAAAATGTTCATAATATGTTAACATAAAAGGTCTTCTTTTACAACATTCATGTGCATCACCCATTTGTACCAATACTTGTCAAATTTATCTGCGCAGAGTCTGAGAGAAAATGTCAGCCTTTCCATGACAAACATCTCCTTTACAATTGTTATCCAATCTCTCTTTGTTGGTGGCTCTTTGTTTAGCCATTTCCTCGTTATTGTTTTCTTGGAAGCTACTAGTAATATTTTAAGGAGGTATTGTCTGAGGTATTTACATGTTCAGTTGGTATATTTCCCAGATATATTGTACAGAAATTATTAAAGCCAATTATGGAATGTATTTCCGATGTTATTTCCAATGAGATTGGATTGCCGGGCAATTCCAAAATATTTGAAAACGGTCAGCCATAGAGTTGTTGCATCGTCTCCAACATTGCCGTGAAAACCATTTTATCTTTAAATGACTAGACACCCTTTTCTCTCAGGAAGAACTCGAGACGACTCCATGAAAAACAACGTCATGGGTCTGCCGAAGTCGCTCAGCTACGACCACGTTTGTGACGACGAAGCAGAAACTGGAAGCCAAACCAGCTCAGTCATGGGAGACAAGATGACTCCTGTTGGAAACGGCACCGAGGTGTCGCTCTTGGGCTCTCTGATTGGCCGAAGACACGCCAGGAAGCAGCTGGGCCCTGCTGGAACCCCGCCCAAGCTGGAGCCGGCCGAGTCCACGGAGTCCGTTCCGCTCTTCTGGAAATCAGCCAGCGCTCACAATCTAACCCACGAGAAGAGGCCCGTGCACCTGAGGACCTCCATCATGCAGAAGTCTCTGAGCGTGATTGCGAGCGCCAAGGAGAAGATGCCAGGACTGGCCAACAAGACTCAAAGTGTGGAGGACGCCAGCAAGAAAGGCCAGAAGGGGCAGGAGGAGAGAATGCTATCAGAAGTGGACGAAACACCTGAACATTTCCCCAAGATGATCATCAGCCAGTCCGTTGAGTACTCCAAGAGTCCGATGAAGATGGGCATAATGAAACAGCAGGTACTCCCACACATAATTACACTGTCTGGAGAAAGTAGTCAAGAGAGATGACAAATAATTAAGTGTTATGTCCCTCAATTGTTAAGATACAGGACACTAATACCCAGCCAGTCTTTTGCTCCTTAATGGTTCCTTTCATATTTATCAGCCTGCTATAAACACTGTTCTTCAGATGCTTTTTAGAGTTTTAATCTAAATACACTAATTGGCATGAGTGTGTTTAAACAAAAGCTCTAAAAAGCCTGAAAAGGCAAGTGTATTTGTC